>NW_025946398.1:77530-116264 GCF_000764305.2 Hyalella azteca
GGAGTGCACTTCACTGGAGTGCACTTCACTGGAGTGCACTTCACAGGAGTGCACTTCACTGGAGTGCACTTCACTGGAGTGCACTTCACAGGAGTGCACTTCACTGGAGTGCACTTCACTGGAGTGCACTTCACTGGAGTGCACTTCACTGGAGTGCCCTTCACTGGAGTGCACTTCACTGGAGTGCACTTCACTGGAGTGCACTTCACTGGAGTGCACTTCACTGGAGTGCACTTCACTGGAGTGTCCTTCACTGGAGTGCACTTCACTGGAGTTCACTTCCCTCTCACCCCCTTCACCTCATCCCCCCTTCATCTATTAGGGCTTCTAATTAAACTTCATTTGCATAATATTTCCATTAGGTTCCATTTTTGCGCCGCGATACAAATTAGGAGCGAAGTTACGGCCGCGGCCCGCGCGTCATGCATCCTGAGCGACCAAGCCGGCCACCGCGTGTCACGGGAGCCACGTACGGGGGCACGCTGGTCACGGGGGAGGGCGCGGGTCACGGGGCCACGTAGGGGGGCACGTGGGTCACGGGGGGAGGGCACGGGTCACGGGGCCACGTAGGGGGCACGCGGGTTACGGGGGGAGGGCGCGGGTCACGGGGGGACGTGGGGCCCGTGGCAGAGGAATAGGAGGAGGGACGTGGCTGCTGACACTCTGCAGCTGACTGCTGACACGCTGCAGCTGACTGCTGACATTATAAATAAAGAGTGTAACACGTCACTGGATACTTGAGCTCTAGCGTTCACGTCATTAATAATGAACTGCTCTGCGATGTCCACTTAATTCAGCGGTTTTCAAAATTCTCACTTTTAAAATAGAAGGATTTCAAATCATCAGGAACAGTTTTAATTATTCGTCGATTGTGAGATATGTGTTAAAACTAAAGTTTTAATGTTAGTTTACAGTTTGAGATTCAAATAAATACGCTCGATACTTTATTTTGTAAGCGAAATATTTAAAAGAGATATATTACTTTGGTAGCGTTGTATCTGAGGAACAAGATGCAGATACGAGACCAGTGTCGAGAGACATGTGGTCGCTTCAGCAATAAGCGTTGTGGCCTCGTGCGTGTTTGATTTTAGGCAGACGCATGCAAACATGAAGCAAGATGCCCGAGGAAGTTACGAGACTCTAAATGGTGCGTTGGATCATGACGTCGGGGACGTCAGAACGTCTCTTATTCTGAATAACGTCCTTGTAATGTCAATCATGGGGCAGAGCATCAGTTAAGGGCGTCAGACAGCCAAAATGACGTCAGTATATGACGTCTGGCAGACAATAAGATGCGTCTCCGTATCGGGCACGATATTGAAGTGCGCCCGATACCGGGGTCTGAAAATTGCAGCGAGATGCCGCATTCCCGACGCTCCGCGTCTGCGGGATTATTCCCTTCTGAGTAACGGATAATATTATACAAAATAATGTACAGCAAATATACAAGCTTACCTTGCATATTTCCATTAGAGGCGAAACATTTAATTGTTTTGTTATCACAGCATTAAGGCGTGTGAGGGTAGTAAGGCGTAAGAGGGCAGCAAGGCGTAAGAGGGTAGCAAGGCGTAAGAGGGTAGCAAGGCGTAAGAGGGTAGTAAAGCGTAAGAGGGTAGCAAGGCGTAAGAGGGTAGCAAGGCGTGTGAGGGCAGCAAGGCGTGTGGGGGTAGCAAGGCGTGTGAGGGTAGCAGGGCGTAAGAGGGTAGTTAGGCGTGTGAGGGTAGCAAGGCGTGTGAGGGCAGCAAGGCGTGTGAGGGCAGCAAGGACTGTGAGGGCAGCAAGGCGTAAGAGGGTAGCAAGGCGTGTGAGGGCAGCAAGGCGTAAGAGGGCAGCAAGGCATATGAGGGTAGCAAGGCGTAAGAGGGTAGCAAGGCGTGTGAGGGTAACAAGGCGTGTGAGGGTAGCAAGGCATGTGAGGGTAGCAAGGCGTGTGAGGGTAGCAAGGCGTGTAGGGGTAGCAAGGCGTAAGAGGGTAGCAAGGCGTAAGAGGGTAGCAAGGCGTAAGAGGGTAGTAAGGCATGAGGCTCGGCAAGCGTGTCGCGTAATGGCTGTTCGATGTAGCGCCGACGCGCGCTGTGGAATATCGCCGCAGTTATGCTAAAAATATTTTGATTCTTCCAAGTTAATTTTATATTAAAAATCAAGCTGAAAATTTCGACCTTATCCCTTCCTCCCAGTTCTACAGTGAATTGTATTCGGGTCCAGGTGATGTGCCGACTCGATAAGTATCGTGGGTGGGTATCGGCCCAATGCTCAAAATATCAAATCAACACCAATAAATAAGAGATAACGGGGAAAAACTAAAATGAACTTAAAATCTCGGGAAATTTAAAGAGGTCTCGGATAACAAAGCTCAACGTACGCGCTGAGTTGAGGGAGGCTTTACGTGATCACTTCACGACTAATTCTAATCTATGAGAATTTCATTTTAATTTGCCGTTCAAGAGCTCCCTTTCAGTGCAGAATTTAATTTAGGTTAATTTTTTTAAATAGCCTTTTACTTGATTGATAAATTAATTTTAGCAATGAAACGGGGGCTGCTCTAACAGACGATAAAATACCCCGCTGTTTCTCTGAACGCCTTGTCGCTGATGGCAATCGGCGCGTCTCCTTTCATGGCAATCGGCGCCGATTCCTCGTCAATGAAGAATCAGATGAATCAGTGGCGGCCTGGCGGGAACTAAATTAGATTTCTGTTTTTGTTTTAATTTGGTGAGTTTTCCGGGAGAGCACTCCAATTTTTGAGTGCGAATTTGCAAGCAGGGTATGTTATCCCGTTTGACGATCACTGAGGCTATGAAAATTCGTTTAACCTACTTCATGTTTTATAAAAGTTTTATTGAGAGCTGCAACGTCCAGAAAATTCTACACTCAACTTCAGACGCGTTTTTTCGTAACTGTGAATTTTATTCACGTTTATCTGCCGATTATTTGAGAGTTGCGCGGCTCGGCGCAAGCTTTAGGTTCGTCTTCAAATTTCATTAGCCGGTCTTGAGCGGCATAGTTGGCGGGAGTTGAGGCGCGGCATCATATGTCGAGCGTGCGCTTTTTAATCTGCGTGGAATGCAATCAAAATTCCCGGTAAAGCAGCGCGCATGACACGCATGAAGGCGGCACAGCCTCACACCTCACGCACGACACGCAGCGCCATGCCGGCCTCACGCACGACACGCTGCGCGCCACGCAATGCTGCAGGCTGAAGCGCTGTAAACCATGGTTGAACTGGAATAAGGTTGACTCATCAGAAGCCCATTTTTGCGGATGTAGTTCGTTGTTCGCCTGTGACGTCACTGATCTCACAGACGACACGGGCATTAACCAATCACCATAATGCGATCAAACCAGGCAACCAATCAGTCATGGGAATGACGGGTTTGTTTACGTTTTTCGATCTTCGTGACGTAACAAGAAAGCTGAACTGAAAGACGGAACTTCTCGTGAGTCAACCTTATATAGTTTAACCATGCTGTAAACGTTCAGTTGAAGCCACCCGTGGCAAAAATTTCTTAGAAGGATTTGAACAGGATAGAATTCCTAGTCCTACTATAAGGTGGGCAGTTTCTTGGTATGATTTGGAGGCCGTTAAAGGTGTCAAATTTGTCGCAATCAGCAGCCGTTTGTGCGGTGCCCCACATTATCCAATCAGAGGGGCGGCGTCTCCACATCAACCGGTGGTCACGGCAGCAGAGTCCCGGTCGCGAGTAAAGTTCTTCACAAATACAAACACAGAATGTCTTGATTGGTCGCGTAATTAGGTTAAATACACCAACTTTTTGTGTAGGGTAACTAAAACAAAATAAAACGGGCCCGTGTGAAGAAGAGACAAAGTGTGGGCATTTTGCAAAATGAAGAAATTATCCATGAAAATAGCATTAATGAAAAGATTTGACGATCTCCATTCACAGCTTTAATGAGCATTTGCACTGCGACATTAGCGTACAACCGACCTATTTTCATATTTCCAACCAAGTCATTTCTATTTCTATACAAACCAGGCGACTACGGAGTGAAAAGACTCCTCCCTTTAAAGCTCTCCATTCAATCGAGTTTTGTTGCTAATGAGCGAGTAGGAATTTAAAAAATCCACTTCTTGCGCATCAAAATGAAGCAAATATCAAATAGAATCCCAACTTGACGTCGTAGAAATGCGTTAAATGTTCAGCATTTGAAGATAGCTTTGGCTGCGAAAGTTCGGCAGCTAAAAATCTACCTAAATCTACTATATCTTAAATTATCTTATCTTAGATTATATTCTGACATCAGGAAAAAATACAATTACACAAATTGTTTAACGCATAAAATTTTAATTAGTGGCACTTATTTCTTCTGTTTCTTGCGAGCACAGCAGACCGGGGTCACGGCGTCGCCTGCATGCAAATGACGGCAGGAATTAAAGCGTCGCCGTAGCCTGCAATATCGCGCGCAGACGGCAGCGCCGCGGCCGTTACTGTAGCTCCTGCCCTCTTATTATTGAGAAGTGAGGGTAGCGGGGGGCGAGAGGTGAGGGTAGCGAGGGGTGAGAGGTGAGGGTAGCGAGGGGTGAGAGGTGAGGGTAGCGAGGGGTGAGAGGTGAGGGTAGCGAGGGGTGAGAGGTGAGGGTAGCGAGGGGCGAGAGGTGAGGGTAGCGAGGGGCGAGAGGTGAGGGTGGCGAGGGGCGAGAGGTGAGGGTAGCGAGGGGCGAGAGGTGAGGGTAGCGACGGGCGAGAGGTGAGGGTAGCGACGGGCGAGAGGTGAGGGTAGTGAGGGGTGAGAGATGAGGGTAACGAGGGGTGAGAAGTGAGGGTAGCGAGGGGCAAGAGGTGAGGGGTAGCGAGGGGTGAGAGGTGGTGGTAGTGAGGGCGGTGAGAGGCAAGAAGTGAGATAACTATGTTAGAGGTTAATACTTCGCAAAGATAATGAAGGTCATGAATTAAGGTAACACATGAAATGAGAGTATCACGAGAGTAACGCTGTGACGTTAGCGAGGGATCCTTCAGTGTTACCGAGACACAAGTAATAATGGTAACGAATGTCGTGAAGTGAAAGTAACGATGGTTACAATCGCGTTGAGATGCAAGCTTCAATTTAAATGGCGCTGAGGACAACAGATAAGAGCTTGTTGCTTCGGAACTGCAAAGATTTGATGTATCAAACTCTTAAAAGTATATTTATTTGGAATAATCATGTATTAGTCACAAGCACAACTCGCTGTCACTACTGTGCAAAGTTGCCGAGATTTTTGAGTTGCAAATTTTCACCCATGACAATCGGGACGGATTATCGCCGCCTTTTCGCCGGCTGGCAGTGACCACCGACGTTCAGCCGACATTCTCAGGCGGGTATATGCCTGTTAATCTTTCTGGGGATCAAAGGAATAAAATAAGAAGTCCTGGAGGACAGATTTTTTACTAGGAAGTCTTGGAGGACAGACGAAGTAGTTTTACTTCAACACACACGCCAAAATTACGCGACTTCCACAAAAATTCCCTGCTTCTCTCTTCTATTTCATGGAGCTAAGGAAAATGAGTGAGTTTTTCAAGCAGATAAAATGGTTCTTGGGCCACGAAGCCAATGGCGCATCCCAGGAAGCGGTCAAAATGTCTGAGGAACGCAAAAATTTGAATGAAGAGAAAAGGTCACTTTCATCTATAAAATATTAAAAAGAGGCTTTAGTGGCTTGTAATCTGGATTTATTCAGGTTGGCGTTGACACAAGTAACGCCAACCATACACCCCTCTGGTGTATGGTTGGCGGTGCCACTACGTCGCCATGACACGTCGCGACGTGTCACTACGTCGTCAACCATGACACTTCATACACCCTCTGGTGTATGAAGTGCAACGTGCGGCGTGCATGCGTAAACAACACAGCTAATACAGAGACCGACCGAGTATTTGTATTGTCGCTGAATATTGGACATCAACAAGCCAGTGATTGGACTATGGCTGATTACTCACCCTGACCCACGCGGCTGTAGTCGCCCAATTGATTGGGCAAACACCGGTAACGCGGGTGGGGCTAATGTGCTGCACCGGTGTGAGGTTGGGGAGTGATGGAAATAAGGGTAATGGGGGGAATGAGGGAAAGAAGGGAATGAGGGGAGAGAAGGGAATGAAAGGAGAGTGATGAAGGAGGGGGAAGTGGGAAGGAAGAGAATGTGGCGAATGAAAGGGAAGTTGGCAATGTGTGGGAATGAGTGGAATTGGAGTACTGAGAAAATAATGAAGGCAATTTGGGGAGATATATGAATGTTTGAAGTTGGAAGAATGTCGGCAATGGGGGGATTGAGGGGAATGAAGGTTTATATGTTGGGGTAACTACAATGACGGCAGTGCAATACAATGACGACAAGTAATTAGATTGACAATGAAGTCCGTAGTCCAAATAACATCCAAACAACCCACACAGCAGTAGCCTGGACAATATACAGAACGTGGCTTGTATATAACATTAAAGAACGTCGACAATATACAGGACGATGTTTGGATGCAACTTGGAGAAGCTCGACAATTTTAATGTACAAGATGTATTCAACCTAAGAGAAGACCTTTCTTGATTAGCTGACTTTAATGGGGCTGACACAGTAGCCCAACTTAGTTAACCTCAACGAAAATATACAGAGGAAATGGAAATTTTCATGACTACCATTTGGAACTTTGAGAATTACCAGTTAATAAGAGATTGCATTGAATAACCTGCGCTGCAATGAATACGTCATGACAGAGGAAAATGCATAGCACTGAATTTCAGACTTTAACTGACTGACTGCCATCACAGACACAGACGAGTGTGGACAATAAAGTTCAATGTACTATAATTATAGTTTTTGTTATTTAATAACTGTTCATAAATTCCTCGTGATTCAATTACTAATGCATCCATTCCTCACATATACATTCATCATGGATCCATTCCCCAAGTTTCAATTTCTTCACTTCTCATATCCGACCAGCGATCAGCATTACCACGTAAATGAGTTTTGAATACGTTAAAAATTCCTCCATATTTTAATTATACTTTTATCCTGCAGTCTTCACGTACATCACGTGGACGTACGCGTGTGTACGTCAAACGTACGCGCACGGCGTGCGTGATCATGCAGGCGGGACAACAACAGCACAAACACGGCCCAAGCCGAAAACAAAACTGCGGCCCGGAGAAAACAGGCCAGGGCATATGACCTCAGATGTCAGCGAGCCGTGCACTTGCTTTATTATTAAACTTTTTATTAAATGTGGCCTGCGATTCGTTGTCATATGTCATATCATGCCAGGCATGACCCGGCCTCGTGCGGGACATCATCCGTCGGGCCTCACATGGGACATTGTCGGGCCCATTCGATAAATAAAAGATATATAAATAAAGCCGTCAGTGGCCCCAGACATTCACTTATGATCGTGTTGTAATATCTATTGCCATTAAGAAGGATGAATAAAACTGAATAAAAGAACAAAATAATAATTGAAACAACCTATCAATGAATACCGAACAAATAAATAAGCAATACAAAAACCGCGCGCTTTCATTGCCACTATCTATTTTCAATAATGATCGAAGCAAGTTCTTATATCGGAGCCTTTCTGCACATGCAAAAACGAAAACACAAAATTATAACTAATGAAATAAATAAACTAATAAACGCAGAAATATAGCACGGATGACATGTGATACATGAATAACTATAACTACAAATATGCACTAAAAGATCAATGAAAACTTCACTTAAACACCAGGGCACTGTCATCACTGAAAATAAACACGACTAAAAGAACCACGTACCTCTGTGGTGGAATCGCACAAACGAATGACACGATATAGTGGATTCCTGCGCGAGGTCACGTCAGTGGTGACTAAGAACCTATAATAGAAATTACTAATCTAATATCATCCGCTGGGCCTTGTTCCAGACATCATCCGCTGCGTCTTATGTCAGACATGCACAGTATTATAAAGCGTGTTACGTATTAACGCAACACGCTAGGCGTATTATAAAGCGTGTTACGTGTTAACGCTACACGCTAGGCGTATTATAAAGCGACGTATTATAAAGCGTGCTACGTATTAACGCAACACGCTAGGCGTATTATAAAGCGTGCTGCGTATTAACGCTACACGCTAGGCATATTATAAAGCGTGCTGCGTGTTAACGCTACACGCTAGGCGTATTATAAAGCGTGCTACGTGTTAACGTTACACGCTAGGCGTATTATAAAGCCATCACCGCTGGCGACACGACGCCACAAAAAGCGCACAACATCGCTCAGTTTTGCGCGGCACTGAAAAGACCGCAGGCTTCGCTCTGCCTTCAGCACGCGTCAACTCGAGGCAGGCGCTACACATTAAATTTATCGATATAAAGTGAAACTACGAACAAGATTTTGACCTTCTACGTTAGATAATTGTTTTTTAATTAAAAAAAGTTTCCAATGTTTGATTACGTTATAAATTGGAACAATTTCGAATGAGATCGCCTTTGATGATCTCCTTTGCTTGACGAGTTAAGTAATCAAGTGCTCTCTAAGCATTGAGTTTATAAACACTATGCAATGGATCATTTACTCCTGAGAGTGCAACAATACGATGAAATGAACCAACCTGCATAAGCTTCAGCAAACTATAAAGCGGAAGCTGATGTTCATGTTAATGAAGCTGGGGTTCATTTAATGCAGGTTGATGAGGACCTCAATTGAGCCTTCACGGCACGCTCAAGAAGGCTCATAATTTGCTTGATACAGTGTGATTTGGCGGAATTAAAGTTAGAATCATTTAGAGAGACAGTACGATTAAAGTCATTTAGAAAGACAGTACAGTTAGAATCATTTATTGAGACAATACAGTTAAAATCATTTAGAGACAGAACAGTTAGAATCATTTGGAGAGAGAGTGCAGTTAGTATCATTTAGAGAGACAGTGCAGTTAGAATCATTTAGAGAGACAGTGCAGTTGGAATCATTTAGAGAGACAGTGCAGTTAGAATCATTTAGAGAGACAGGGCAGTTAGAATCATTTAGAGAGACAGTGCAGTTAGAATCATGCAGAGAGACTGTACAATTAAAATCATTTAGAGAGACAGTACAGTTAGAATCATTCATAGTGATTGTGCTGTTACAATCTACAACGATAGCAAGCCGGCTTTTATTAACTATCCGGTAACTGATTTCAATGTTGAAATAAAATTTTATATGTTATCGGTACAGAATGCACAGTGCATAATGTACTCTATGGTACATAAATAAAGAATGTATTGCGAATGAGTCTGATTATTCCTGCGTTATAAACAATACTGCAGTCTGTACCCAAGACAGTCAGCAGGACACGTAATGAGAGCACAACCCGCGGGAGTTGTGAGATGCAACGGCGGACTTACGTGTCGTCGCAAGTGTATTTGCGTATCTGCTATTAAATGTACGTTCCATAACATTTTGTGTAAGATTGTATCGACCCTATAAATCCTAAACTTTTCATTGTTCGTCACAATTTTTATCACAAATTTATCTTTAATTTAACATTTTAGGAGCCTTTCGTTACATAGAGAAGACACGGAATGAATATTTGCGTGGTATAAATAAAACCGATTGCTGAACACGCGTGGTGTCGCACCTGTCAAATCCTCGCGACCACATCACTCCTGCTCCGTAGGATGGCCGAGCAGCACGAATAAAATAAATATTTTATATATTTCACTAAGTCAATTTTTCAAGTCACGGTGATAGTTACTACAGTACTGCATAATTAACAGCGTTTCACAGTGTACATTCCACTGGCGTACACAACATGCATCGTCAATTCACGACACAAAAAAAAAACTTTGAAACTCAGCTGAGTTTTTCGTCACTTAGCCAGCGACGCTCGTCGCGGCTGGCGACAAAACTGCTCAAGGATTTTGGCGCCTTAAGCAAAAAAAAAAAGTTTATTTAAACATAGTTTTGAGAAGCTTTTTACTCCACGGGGTTCTGATTAGCATACAAATGGGAAGTGAGACATGGGGAAAAAGAGGGCGTGCTGAAATATTGTGTCATATTACCGAGCATCATGGAGACGGATGACCGAAACTAGCGCCATCTGCATGTAATGAGCCCACGCGCGGCTCAGAGCTTCAAGTTGCGTTTTACCGGCTAGTTGAAGGCAGCCTACGCAACGTGCGTAACGCAACGTAACATTTGCAACGTGCGTAACGCACATGAAATATTTGCGTACAGGTGCTGACGCATCAACTTTATCGGCGTAAGTTACACGTACGCAACTCGCAGACTACCTCAAGAGGGCATCGCTGGAAAGCCGCTAGTACCGGCGATGACAGAGTAGATCGTAGATGTGGGCGGGGCTTACAGCCCAACATAAAAATTTTATTCAAGAAAAGAAGAGAACTTACGCTTGGGTTCCAAGCTGCCCCTGCATTTCTGTTGAATAGGTTGGGTAGATGCTCACTGAGCAATTTGGGAGCATGCCGTCAACACGGTTATGATAAACCGAAGATTACGATTACCCAAAATTGATTGCAAATAGATTGCAATATCTACGGTACGAGCGTAACGCGAGACATTAGCAGCCTTGTTTTTTTTTAAATCGTAACTGGAGGCATTTAAGTCTGGTTCTCGAAAAAGACCATCAAAATATAGATTGCATATGATTATAATGGAATTCTACGTTCCTCTTAACTTCCCACCATCACATTTACTGTTTACATAAGACGACCGCGCACTGGTCATGTCTGCATGAACGCCTTCCACTGTGGTTCCCACAAGCCATGGCTGCTACTTGCCATTCAAAACTTGCATTGCCCAGGTTGACCCTTTCAATCTGACGCTAAATACTCATGAGTAGTACAATATCTTGTCATATTTCGAAAGAAGCGAATTCAATTTATGCAACCATGCCTGAATTGTGTGGGTACAATTTGAAAACCATGATTAGCATCAAATCTTTAATTGCTGGTGGAAATAGTTACTTCGGGATGATGCGTTAAATTATAAGTTCAGGGAACGTAATCGTATTTGTTACTTCAGAAGTTACTGCTTATTTAAGCATGTTGAAGAGAATAAACTGCTCAAGGTAACATCTCACCCTGAAACCAATGAGGCTGAGGTTCACTGCTCATGCGTTTACAGAATTCTAGTTCGCTCATCTTTCAGTTTTATGTTTCATCGGCTTCCTTTCTCACATAAGGCATACCTGAACCTCAAATGCAGCGTCTCAACATTGAGCATGACTAAGAGTGGCAGTCTTGAGCCGGCCAGCAAGTTGGAAGAAGTTGTACTACACATACCAAGCTAATTGCGGCCAAAGAGGAGATTCATTTATCAATTTGAATGCATTTTTCTTGGAGATTCTAAACGAAACTAAGTCTCTTTATTTGTTTGTATAGGGTGGCTTACTTCTCTTATTTTTGATTCAAGAGATAAGATCGCAAAAGAAAAATATTTTAATTTATTGAATATTGTGCTCAAAAATGTCATTAATTAATTCCTGGATATTTTGATGATCTGTGGTCGTATAACATATTTTGATCGAAGTTATTCGTTAAGATTGTTGCGTTATAGCGACATGTACAGTCATACCTCTGCGTTCATGCTAGAGCAATGTCACTACTATGATACCATGCACCATGATGACACGGTGATGATACATCGACACATCAACAGCAGCAGCATCAACAGCAGCAGCATCAACAAATCACCTTACTTACGATCACCTTACTTACGATCACCTTACTTACGATCACCTTACTTACGATCACCTTACTTACGATCACCTTACTTACGATCACGCTATCTACGATCACCTTACTTACGATCACCTTACTTACGATCATCCTATACATACGACCACCTTATAGCTGGTCATCATTACAATCATTTTGCTGGGTTCCGAGTATCCATCGAACTAAAAAGCAGCCTTACACACTGACGTCGCTGATTGTTTACACGCTGATTCGTTAAAACGCACAACGTAGCATGAACGTGTGTCGCAAGCATGAAGGTCTCATATATATTTGTATGTCGCATACTCGTGAGCCAACTTTTCCATTTCTCCTTCCTCTTTCTGGCCAATCTGCGCCATCCCTTGCTATCTTCCACGCTTTCCTGTGGCACCGCAACAAGTGATCCTCATTCACTAATAATAGGACAATATAGCGAGGGCAGCTTTGATAAGCCCATGTCACCACACTCCTACGGAGTGTCGAGGAGTTTCACGCGGAGTGCTGGCTTCGTCACCACATTCATGGGACGCTATCCGGCTTCCAAAAGCTCAAAATTCTCAGCGGAATCACAATGTTTCAGTTTTGCGTAGATGTCAAATGAATTCAAAACGTCCGTGATTGCTGGTGATAATCTAAACACGTGAGAGGGATTGACTTGAAATTGGTAATGCTGTAATTCTGTAATCGGTAGGAAATGTGTCTGACTTGTTCAGAAGAAAGTTGAGGCCAAGTTCTGCTTGCGAATATTCGTGCCGTATATAGAACTAGGAGAATTTCAGCATTCGGAATAAATAATGGAACGCCATCAAAAATCAACAGCGAAAGGAAAATTAAACATAGAGTACTGAAGGAGAAGGCAACGTCAGACGGCCGTCAGGCCACTCTGAGAGTACAGAGACCGATTTAGCGTAGCAGCCCAGTCCGGTTTCGTAATAAAGAAAAACTTCACCAGTTGATTATAGAAGGGCCACCAATTGCGGTTGAGTAAATAGGAACAACCAAGCCCGGTTGAGTAAAAAAAGGGCAACCATTATCCTTGAGTGAAGAAGAGCAATCAAGTCCGGTTGGGTAAGGAAAAGCAACAGAGGCCGGTAACGTATGGAGGTGCGCTTGGTTCTTCAGTATGATTATTGTATGTTCCCTGAACATAGTCATACAAACAATACCACCACGCACCAACATCGCACAACCTTCACCACCACACATCCCACCTCTCATACAACCCAACCTCCTTCCCCGTCATCATCCTACCGCATCAGCACCAACATCGCACAACCTTCACCACCACACATCCCACCTCTCGCACAACCCAACCTCCTTTCCCGTCATCATCCTACCGCATCAAAACAACCACACCACCTTCAGCACCCCACTCCAACACCACCACCACCTCCACCACCACCACTAGCAGCAGACTTTAATCACGTTACAGGTTCGGATTGGGCCATTGACGACACACAAAGCTCGTGTTAGTGCCGCAGGCTTCTGAATGCTAAGCAGCCTCCCTCTCTCCCCAGCGCCCAACCAAACTAAGCCTAACCTCCACTGGCCTGGAGGGTAATGCTGTCAACGGGTCCCCGTGTCCCGGCATTGTTCCCCAGCTGCATGAATATCATGAGACTCTTGACTCAGCCATGACTTGAGTCACTGCACTCGACGCCTGCGAATAAGACGAGTCAAGCGTGGATTTCTGCACCATCGCATCGCCATTCGCGTGTCCCGAGTTTTCGATGCGGACTGTAAATTTCAGTAGTCGGGTGGAGAAGGCAAGAAATTGTTGGATTATGTCCATATTTAGAGCCCGGCCTGCCACTTTTGAGCGTGAGACGTGCGCATGCGTCAGGCGTTTGCATGAGATAAATTTTGGGAGAAGTGAAACTTCTTTGTGGTAGATATAATATGTAGATATTCCATGGAAATTAATTTGCAAGTAGGGCACGTTTCGGTAAAATGGATGTTGTCGCGGCTTGTGACGCTGCCATGCTTCAGGCGTGTCAGCGCTGCCATGCTTCAGGCGTGTCAGCGCTGCCATGCTTCAGGCGTGTCAGCGCTGCCATGCTTCAGGCGTGTCAGCGCTGCCATGCATCAGGCGTGTCAGCGCTGCTTGTCAGCGTTGGTTCAGCATCGTCTGGAATGTCAGGCCGCTGCTGCGCTCGGATAAACAAAGTTGCGCTCCTTGCGTCCTGGAAAAGATCTTAAGCAACTTTTGAGTGAGTCATAAATGCAAACCAGCAGCGCCTAGTTTTTTTAGCTTCCATCAAGATTTCGAATAAATTTGTGTTACTTTGAATCTATACTGCCATTTTTTGTCTTGAGCTATTTTGTTGTCTCTATTATCGGATCTTGCAAAAGAGTATAAATGTTTACTCGTGTCATCGGTAAGCTTCTTTCGTCGTGATATAATTAGTTCATTTATACTCATAATGTGTATATATATGTGCAGTTGGTTTCTTGAAATGAATTAAAAAATACATTTTTCAGCCCCATATCCGCAGCATTATTTGTACTGGGTGTAAACCTCGTACTGGACCAGCGGGCTTTTTTGAGTTTTGTTTTGAAAGGTTATTATATATTTATGAATGTCATTCTTCATTCACGAGGTTCTTGAGTTGCATCAATTAAGACTATGTTGCAAAGGATTTATATCGTCATTCAGCTTAATCCTATTAAACTATAGATGCCGTTAAGTCTCAAACGTAGACTGCCCTGTAGCCATCAACCATTAACTTTAACTTTCGTCAACTTTAACTTTAACCTAATCCCACTACAACTCCAGTTGATGATGTCATGCTCTCGTGTTCATGGAATGCTCATTTTATTTATTCCGAGCCGTGAGTTAAAGTTTTTAGGGCTGCGATGAGAATTTAACATAAAGTGACTCAACACCAGAGTCAATGGTAGCAATAAACGTAGTATTATGAAGCTTTATGATAAGAATAAACATTATTCTTGATGAATACTCACAAAATAAATAATTTAATTTTAGGTTACACAAAAATTTTGAGAGCATAAACCAACTTGAAGCCTACGAACAATCCATCTACCCAATACATAGTTGAAATTGAATTAAAAATCATAACCTAAAAATAATCCACATACATATACAAATAAAAGACTGATTTTTGATATGTTTAGAAAATGTTTTATTATCATTAAATGTTTATGAGAAAATTCCAATAGCAGAAGAATAAATATTTAGAGATTTCCAATAATTTTGGCCATTGTAGCGGCTAATGTAGCGTCGCTACATTTTACTGTAGTGGTAGCGATATCGCTCACTACAATCTAGTGGGTGTAGCGGTAGCGGTAGCACCCGCTACATTTAGAGCATGTAGCGGTAGCCCCGCTATATTTAGAGCATGTAGCGGTAGCGGTAGCGTCGCTACGTTTCAAAGTAGCGCTGCCCAGCTTTGCTGTATGGTGGCCCACGCATGTTTGGTCAAATTTAAAATTATTATGTCATACAGCCGAAGATAGTGGCCAGTCGTGCTGCTAAAAAGATGTAGAAATAAACTTCGCTAATTACCAACAAGTAAGTTCATCCAGCTCACTCATTCTTTGTATTTACTCATCAAGTGACACGATCTTAATATTGAATCTGCACATAATTCAATAGCAAGATACAACGGAGCACTTGACTATGTTTGCATATCAATATTCCTTGAAATATCCAATTTACTGCTTGGAAATTCATCAAATATTTGGAGTGACGTCACAAAAACTCGCAGGAACACCGCTAACGAGATCGTCCCGCACTACGATGCAAAACTCGACGAACATGACGAACGCGGGGCGCTGCAGCTGAATATTGAGACATGAAGGCAGCTGATGGTGGCAGGTCGGGAGGAATATTGTTGTGATGACGCAGCTGAATATTGAGACTAAATGGCTAATGAACAACCCAAGTCATGAAGATACTTGTTTTCGCAACTTCAGATCACATACAGCTATTTTTTAGCGCACTTAGATTTTTTCGTTATGTCCAAGACTAGTCAATTGAAAAATACATAACGTATGCATAAAACATTAAAGAAAATTAAAAAACCTACAGACAACTTGATTAGATAAATGAAAAACACGGAACCGAAATTCAGGACCAACTATAACAGCTTACAACGGCCAAAAGAAGTTTTAAAAATGCAGTCTGAGAGTCCGTTCTCCGCCCTCAGTCGCAGTCAACTCTAAAGCTCAAGAGTCTCTTTCTGTGAAGCCATGAAGCAATCTTTGGGAAGTGGTCATCTTTGTTTCCATTAAGCAAAATTCTTCATGAAACCATTAGGCAAAATGCCTCTTCAAACCATTCGCAAGAAAAACTGCCTCAGGCCACCATTAATCGAGCACCCAAGTGGAGGTCGCGAGCCCGACCCTTGTGAAGATCGTATTTCGAACTTTGTGAGGGTCGTGGGCCCGGCCCTTGTGGGGGTCGTGACCCCAACTCTTGTGAGGGTCGTGACCCCAACCCTAGTAAGGGTCGTGGCTCGACCCCTGTAAAGTTCAGGGCCGCTTATGGAGGGTTCGACTGATGGAGGATTTGCCGTCTGAGGGGTCAAAGGGAATACCGTGCGAATGTGAAGATTTGACCGCATCATTACCGACAGGATACTTCGAGTTCGTCGATCTGTGTTACTTTCTACCTACTAATTGGACCAATAGCACAATTTGTTACAATGCTATTCATACCAGAGTACGATTTCACTTCCAATAAACAAATTCTTTACAAATTAAGCACTAAGATTAAACTACTCACCAAATAAGAAGAAATACCTAATTTTTGCTGCCGTGAATAGTAGTCGTGAATACCGCTCATTCATCAATCACGCTTTCATCCACCGCCACTTCATCACTTCAGCCATTCCATCACTTCAGCCACTCCATCACTCCAGCCACTCCATCACTTCAACCACTCCATCACTCCAGCCACTCCATTACTTCAGCCACTCCATCCAGCCCCACTTTTCCCCGTGACGAACAATCTTTCACTTTCTCGCTGCATGGGCAGCAAGCGTCGCTTTAAAAACGAACAGCGCTTCCAGGTCGGCGGGCTGGCAGCTCAGTTGACGCCACTATTTCGGTTTAACCTGCGCCCGCAAATCCCCTCAGTCGGTGCCTGAAAAGCGGCTCAGTCAGTCTTAAATATCAGTTTAGTCAACTCCTGAAAGCAGCTCACTCAACACCTGAGAATCGTTACAGTTTGTTTGCAGTACGCTTCAGTAGACGAAACTGAGTCAGTTACAGCTCGTAAATCGATTCAGTCAGTACCCGCAAATTGGATAAAATAAACGCCAGCGAAGCCGGTGAGTCAACCTGCGCAAATGTGGTGAGTCGACACTGGAAAATAGGGTGGATCGAGCCTCGGAAATCGAGTGAATCGACCGTCGCAAATCGAGTGAGTCGAGCCTCGCAAATCGAGTGAGTCGATTGAGTCGATCCCAGCAAATCGGTGAGTCAATCGTCGCGAATCGGATTAATTGACACACGAAAATCGGTTCTGTTGCCGTCAAAAACCAGTTGATTCTACGTCGGTGAATTGGTTCAATGGATGCTGACGCGTAGGTGCATTCGGTTATCGCTCGGGTTAAAGGAAACGCTCGGCGGAAAGTCATCTCGGGTGCGTAAAAACTCTCGGGTTATGGGCTTTGATTACGCCGTATTTTTAATAATGATTCGAATGATTCTGTTCAAATTCACCTTTAAAGAAGTTTAGCGTTAATGATGACACAGTCAAGCAGGAGAATTGAATAAATTGCAAATGTTTTCAATATCTGCGGGCCAGAACAGCACGAGAAAAGATAGAGGAGGAGGAAGAACGAACGTCGTATACACCAGAGAAAAGATCATTGCTGATAACGCGGAAATAAAACCAGGAAAGTCACTTAAACTCAGCACGAGGAAATGGACGGAAATGAAGGCGGCACCTCGACGGAATGCTACGTCGGCCGCGGCTGGGGTCGGAAACTGGCCCACTGCTGAACTGTTACGATCAGCTTGGTCACGATCACCGCACGCATGAAGATGTGGTAACCCCGTGCATTAACTTCCTTGTAACATATATTACATATTTTATGCGTATTTGTGAGGTTTTAAACGTCCAGCCTGCGGGATGAGATTCTGCAGCCAAAAATTTGTTTTACATCCTACAGTACAGTTAACTACAGTTAACTGTACAGTACAGTTAACTGCATGGGGCCGGTAGCCGCTAGTATGAGTTATGGTACTTGCATGCATCCCGTACATTAAAGGTCTTAATAACTTAAGTACAAAATAAAAATAAAATTCAAAATACATATCTGCCTTTGTAATGAAAAATGCTTAAAAAGTGGATAGATTGTATTCATGTCATTATTGACTATTATCTCATGTAATGAAACCAAATGATAAAATGTAATAATTTTCAAGAACTGAATTACAAGTTTCACGAATATGGCCGTTTTTATCCGGAATGAAGAGAAAAGTGTTCATGAATTCCTTTATTAAATCAATTTGACGCATTTAGAATCAAAGGCTGTAGTGTTCTATTATTTCACAGCTTAATTTTTAACACCTAGATGTGAGCGCAGCAAGTGTGACTAGACTTTCAGGGACTCCGCTCAACCCCTCGGAGATCAGCGCACTTGGTACGGTGACATTCCACATACTTTTACAGTATAAACTCTACCTCCTGTGTACCAGCACTCAGCAAGCTTTAGTGTGATCAATCTATTAGTAAATGTAATACTTTTCAGTAATAATAGTATATTTTAGCGCAGTGAAGGCAGACATACATGAAACACAGCGCCGCAAGAAGCGGTTCATTTAGCGCCCGGCAGCGGCGCCGAGTTCCCTAATTGCGAAATACTTGCATACTTGCAGCGCGCACTTCGCCGGCTTCTAATTAGCATAGTTGCAATTTGTTCCGCGTAGAAACATTAATTACTTAGCGGCGCCTGGTAGGGCGTCTTTTTCCTCATCAGCTGAGTTGAATATTCTCGCGGGATTAGCATTAAATCGCGACTTTACCACCACCGCATTATCAATACGGCAGCAAGCAAGTATCTGTGAAGCAAACTTCAATGGAGGGGCAAACGATCGAAAAATAGTCCAGAATTTTGCCGCTTTCATCGATGGAAATTATTACTTAAGTCGTTGCAGACCATTTACCACAATTTCTTGATATGATACACGTAGTCATGTCGTCATTCAAAATGTTTCTATAACGTTCAATCCTTGTGAAGCAAAAAAAAGTTCTTAAGTGAAAACGTGAGGCACATTGCACTAATTTTTTGCCTATAAATGATTTAAACATTATTGATCTAAGTAATTTGTTGCTATGATTCGTAAAGAAGAGTTAAGCTTGGCGCATATAGGTGGGTCAGAAGCTGCAAGTGAGTCAAGCAAGCTCCAGGCGCTAGGCGCGGCGCAATCTCGACGCGTTCCTCGCATGCTTGGCGACATGATTAGGAGGGACAGAAGGGGGCGACATGATTAGGAGGGATAGTAGGGGGCGACATGATTAGGAGGGATGGTAGCTAGGGGGTGACATGATTAGGAGGGATGGTAGGGAGCGACATGATTAGGAGGGATGGTAGGGGGCGACATGATTAGGAGGGATGGTAGGGAGCGACATGATTAGGAGGGATGGTAGGGGGCGACATGATTAGGAGGGATGGTAGGGAGCGACATGATTAGGAGGGATGGTAGGGGGCGACATGATTAGGAGGGATGGTAGGGAGCGACATGATTAGGAGGGATGGTAGGGTGTGTGTCGTGTGACCAACATAGGGGAAATAAAGCACACCTCGTCAATATATTACAAAATGCGCCTGTGCCTGCGCAGCGATTGCAGCTGTATGTACTGTGTCCATACTGTGATTTTTAGCAATGTAACAATGATATTAGAGCGAGTGTTAGCCTCTGCAGAAGTAAGTTTAGGAACGGGAAAATGTAACTGCAATGCGAGAATTAGAGATGAGTGCTTTAATTTAATGTTAGCCTATAAGTTAGCATCAGGCGTCCTAGAGACGCCTTTTTTTTAACGGTGGTGAAATAATGGAGTTTAGCATTCCGTCGTGAATTTTTACATTAATAGGAGCTGAGCTTTGACGTAAGCCTTAGACTTTAGAGCGTTCGTTGTTCATTACCTGCACTTCATCAACGCAACCAAATCAGTATTAAGGGAGTAATTTGATGTAAATACGGAAGTAATTCAGGTGGGATTAGTAAGTAATTTGAATTCTTTCCATGAATTTCGATTATTTTTAGCTTTGAATATGTACATTTTCTGATTAAAACAAAGATATTCATATATGTATATACGAGCACCATGTAAGGTGAAAAAATTCAATATTGTATTACCTATAAAGATTGTATTACATGGGTAGCTAATGACAAGAAACATGATAGACTTCAATACTGACATACGTAAATTAACAGGCACTTGCTTGTTAAAAATTAATGAAGTTAATAAAAATTAACTGGAACAAATGAGACTTAAATTCTGACAAGAAGCCGGCGGGGTGCAGTCTAAGAGAAGAACAGAATCATTAATAATAAATAATATTATAAAATAATCAAATTTATTGTAACCCACAATTAACCTGTCACAATAATCCAAAACAGATTTGGTGCGTCGCCAATCTCAATTCAGTACATAATAGAACAAGCCGGTTGGTTGAGTTATATAGGCACGTAACCCCGGTGGTGAGGAATCGGCAAGTTAGTTCAACAGTAACAAAAAATAAATAGATCTTGTACGTATTTCATTGTCTTCCTGATTTACTAATTCAAATTAATTTTTTTGTTTTTCTCATTTACTATTACAAGTTTACTTTTTGTCTTCCTGATTTACTAACTCTCCCAAATGGCTTCACACCAAGCGCAACTAACTAACTGCATGCTACACTTTCTGATCCTGGAATGTATTCGATGATTGTATTGCTTGCTTAAAAAGGCAAACAATTATTTCACTCCAGGAAGATTAAATTGGATGGCATTTGATAAATCAAATTTGATTTTGATTGCCTGCTGAAAGGAAATCGTGAAATTTTGAACAAAATTTTTCGATAAATGGTTTAATATTGACAAGTTTATATGCTGAAATTCTAAGAAGTTTATATTCCTTGTTTTGCTCTTTACCATCGAATACAATACGCGCGTGAAATATGACAGCGAGTGTTTAATTCAACCCTAAATTTTCCATTTATTGAAGCTGGTAGAAAAACAAAATATTGGGAGACTGTTTTCTTGTAAAACAAAATCATTTACCGTCACGTCAAAATCTGTGCATCATTAATTTAGTTTCTGATATAATTTTCAACTTATTCAGAAGCCTTCTTAATTTCCATATAGAGCTAGGTAAATATACAGAGAACCTACAGTCCACTCTAAAATCCACCGCTAAGTTTTCAGTTTTCGGCATTTACTTAACGCATTTAGTCCAATAGCGGAGATTTTCGAATACTGAAAATAAATAAATAGATTATGTTCATCGCTGTTATTTCAACTGTTTAGGTTCTCAAATATTTATAATTTACCTCAAAGTTCTGCGATATTCACTCAAGAATCTGATGAATATCATATGTTGATCCTCAATACGCGTCTAAACCTTCAACCTTCTTCTACTAAATCCTTCTACTCGATGTACCTGAGGCAAAGGCATGAGGCGTCACGCTATCTTGCAGAGATCAAACAAAATGGCATTGTTGCAGTCACGTGCATTGAACGTATCCCGCTTTATAACTGTCTGGGAAAATAATTCATTGTAATGGCATTTAGCTTCAGTTGAGTTTTATAAGTAATTGAACACACGGGACTTTGGGAAATAATGCATGCGTACAAAAAAAATACTTGTAAAGGAGTTACAAGATGACATGAAAACTTGCTTTGGGGTTACAAGAGGACAAGAAACTTACAAAGTAGTTATACTATGACATATAAACTGGCTAATGGGTTAAGTGAGTACATGGAGCTTTAACCCTCCACCGCCTGACATGAGTGACCGGAGCAATATTGTCAAAAGCTTACCTCCCAAGAAGGATACGTTCTAGTGAGCGCAAAATGTTTTAAACTGATGTTTGCAGCCACGTACTGCAACTTTGAAATGTTCTCTGTTGCCTACAAACGTCCTCAGGTTGCTACACTCAGTAGTTTATGTATTATTTAAGTTGAAAGTTAGGTTCCCGGAAACCGACATACGGCGGTAGAAGATTATAGGGTCATGTGAAGTGATAGAAACTTACTATGCAGTTCCCAAAAATTTGTGTTACCAAAGCCCAAAGGGGTAGAAAATAACCAACATGTCTTAGATATCTGGAGATCAGTGTTGCAAAAGTAAGAAATATTAGAGAAAAATGAGAAACCATCGAAAATATTCATGAGTAAAATCTTTACACATATTAATCGGGTTTTCTATTTTAAGCGTTATCGGGCAGGCAAGGATCTGACAAAATAGTGGAGGCAGTGCTGATCTGAAGACTACGATCAGCATCAGGAGCTCTCCAGCTGTAACGGCGATGGTAGTCGGAATGTCAAATTTAACAGTTTTTCATATGAAAGTTTTTTAAAATAAACATAGAAGAAAATATTTGGATATCGACGGATGACTACGCTAATTTTGAATGCCCTTGGCGTAGCTGTCGCGCACGTGCAGGCCGTGCCCGTTTCAGACAATGTCATACTTCCGTATTCAGGAAGAAAATACTTTTCAACATTTAGCCTAATCACTTCATATATTAAGTACGTGATAGAAATATTTGTCATTAGTTATTCACATGGATAAGTCATTTTTTTAAGGAAAAATATGTTTGTAAAAGAAGTAATGGTTGACTTTTAAAGATGTATTTCTTTTAAACACAGCTCTGAATATAAAAACGTATCTATAGGCGTAGAGAATCAAAATATTCTTTTTTTTTCGTTAAATGGAGTCTCGCTGCGCTGGAATTTTGCGCTGATGAATTAATTGAAGCAAAGGATAAAGGGAGAAACCAGTTTCGAATCCGACTCAAAATGGCAACGCAATTTCATTTATATGAAATTTGTCATGACTTGGAAACTTCAAGCTAAAATGGTAAAAGAAGCCATATTAGGTAAAATTATTTGTAATCAAAGTAAGTGCTACCAGCTTGAAATATTTTTACACTAAGTGGATTGATTGACACGCCTGCTCTCCGATTTACTTATAATGGTAAAGCAGGATAGTGAGGCGCAGTGGATTTTTTATCTAAACGATATACTTACAGAATATTTCATAAAAAATGACTAAAATAAGAATCAAAATCAGACATATTCGATGGAAAGAGTCTCTATCGGTAATTGAATGTTTAACTTGCTTTTCACGTGATCAAGCTCTTTACATAAGAGTAGCCTAGTGACGTTATCCAAATGAGCATTTTTACGTTAACTATATGATGTTTATACAGTTTTAGTATAGTATAGTATCTTCGGCATTAAAGAATAGGCCTGGATAGGATTTTTGGCGGTTTCCATAAAGATTTGTTACTATCTCTGTCATAGAAAAACTTAAAACGTTCACTCGAAACTCGCTTAGTGATGCGTTGCCTGCCTAGTTAGTCATGTCCAGAAACTCAGCTCTATAAGTTATCTTCGGGAGCGCAGCCGTGCACCACCAATTTTGTGCACCAATAAGCCCTGAATCGAACGCCTTGGATCTCTCAGGACCCACACCAATCAGCCGTGCACCACTCGGCTTTGTCCTCTTCCGGCCTTGACCACCACCTGCCGTGCACCACCAGGCCGCGGATCGAATGTGACTTCCAGGCATCGTTAAATTACGTAATTTCACGTTCACCGCATCTGAGGTTAGGTTTCAGATAGCATAGTTCTGTTCCAAAATTTATCGTCCTTCGACAAGTGGCCGTTCGACCGAGGGCTGGTTCGACCCACGGCCTAGATACGGACGGCTTGAAGTGTAGAAGGCTACGTTCCAGGGCAGTGGTGGTCTTTGGGGGCCGCCTGCCGAAGACCACCACTGCCTTGGATGTAATGGACCATCATGATTCCTGCCTTCGGGAACGTAGCCTTCAACAGACAGACGCCTGGAAAAGTCTGTCTGTGAAATCACTAATAATGTGCCAGCTTTAGAAAACAGTGATACCATAAGTGACAATTCCTTTTCAACACGTACACAACTTACATTACCTCTTGAAGTGCTCCAGACGCTCACGGTTCAACAGCTCGTGTAAATGTGAGCATGTAGCTACTGACAATAATTTCATGCTCACCAGTGTCCAGTATGAATAAACTTTTCCAATTAGAGTATCGCGACAAAGGAAAATGTCACACGATTTCATTATCTTTCATGGCATCAGATCTCTTGGCTAAAATGATTTCAGCCGTGGGTCTATTAAAATAAGGTTTAACAAAGGCGGGTCCAAATACCAGCATGACCTATAACGACCTATCCTGGCGACCTATAACGTAAGCTGCCAAATTATAAGAAAATATCTAGAATTAATTCGGCCTATTCTTTACAGATTTAAACGACAACAAATTTATGAATTTGAAATTAGATTCGAGAAAATTTGATGAATAACCAATGGCAGATACAAAGTACTACGCATATCATCGAATGTCTATCCCTGGCCATTTCATATGAACATTGTATAAGAATTTTATAAGGAAACGCATGTTGAATATTGAACTCTGAACGGCAGAGCAAAATGAATTTACAGCAGAAAATCACAAAAAACTGCCACAGAATAAACAACTAACGAGTATTGCAGCTCTTTCGTAATGGCGTGATGAACACTGAACACTAGACAGAGGTGGAGCGGAGCACAGCCAGGGTCTCTCAAGTCAAAGTGAACAATACGAGCTTCAGGGCAAAAAGATAACATGGAGCGTCTCTAAACTAAACTTATAAAAATTATCCGAGGAAAATTGTTACATAGAAATAAAAATGAGCAATGAGATGGCTTTATCCCTATCTATAGCCGTAAATAAATATATTTATTAAAATAAAGGTATAGCGGGTGCGACACGATCCGTGTTACACGCGCGGCGAATGGCTAGCCTTGGCTATTAGAATGCTCAAAACATAGGGCATGGGATCGATCACGCCATGGAAGTTGGGGCTGCAAGAATTACTCGCACGTGTTGCCGATTCATTTTATTAGAAACTCATACCCAATCACGATATGGATGGAGCACACGAGATGGAGCATTGAAAACAAGATGTTGTCGGTCAAGAACAGCGCATATACGTATATCGGTACTAGGGTAATACTGTATGTGGTGTACCAAAATTCAGTTTTACCGCAAAAAGTTTCATTTTTGTTAAATTATACCTTCCCCTCCAATTTGTAACACAGATTAGTTGTTTTTTTATTATGTTTCTTTGTAATTATCTGAATAAATATTATATTGCGTAATTCATTTCTTGAACGAAGATTATTTATTACATTTACTTCTCAACGGGTCATTAATTTGCTAAAGGTTTTATTATGATTCCTTTACTTATCATTTATTTTACAAGACCACCTTGATAAAAAATTTTCCTTCAATAAAATCCTCAGCTCTTGTTTGTCTAATTTCCAATCGTTCCCCCTGTGTGGGTAATGAATGGCACAAATTAACGCTGCTTGTCTAACGCTCTTTTGACATCCGACGCATTCTGAGTACAACCTCGCTAACTAATTAAGATTTTACGATCGATTTTCTAAGCGAAATCAATAGCATAGAATTCGACGACACAAGTTGATGCCTTCTCACAGTAGTGCTACATATCTAAGAGTTGCAATTCTAATCATTTCCATTTTTTCAATTTTAGGAATCTTACTTTGGAGAATTGAGATTATTGAAATTCAGCATCCCATCGCCGCGCTTCGTAGTGTGCAGCAGTGTGCTCGCAATATCAGCTTACAAATAAGAATTTTGGCACACAAAACCACAACTATAAGATGAAGTTCCTAATATTAATTTTAATCGAATTCGCAATATGAATAATTTGATAATTTGATGGAACTAAACGTCAGATTCTGCCGACGTTGAATTACAGAAAGACGAGTCAGACGCTTGTGGTTTACTGACACTCGGTCTTAATAGTGACTGCGTTGAAAACTTAGATTTATGATGATAGTGTCGCAACTTTACTACATGACGGCAAGAGTCAAGAATTTTCTTTGTTTTGAACCACAGTTGAAATACTCGTGGCGGAATTTTCATTAGTTGCCTGGGGATCCATTGACCACAGCTCAGGTTTGTTAATTCCCGGGTTTGTCTCGGGTTTGTCAAAATTCTCTTGATGCGAACACTTTGCCCCAATATTTCTCGATTGACAGAAATCTTGACACAACTTCAGGAGACCGTATTTAATCACCGTTTCACATTCACAGTTGATAACGAATATCAGCAGTTTGCGGTAGACCGCTTTTTCATGTTCAAGCTCCGGCACAGCTAAGGCAAGCTTGAGCTCAAACAAATGAGTCGTATACTTCTTGTTCCAATAATTTATTCGGAGTTTTATCGCTTTCTACGATCGGATCAAGAAGAATCGATGTAAAACTGTTCTTTCCTGCTTGTGCTGGAGGTTCCGACAGCCGTCGGTAAAGTTTGGTACTTAATGTACCCAAGCCATTTTATCTGACTTTGCGCTTGCTGATCATACATGTCTGCAGGGCACAACGGCACCGGGAACGCAGCCGTGCACCACCAATTTTGTGCACCAATAAGCCCTGAATCGAACGCCTTGGATCTCTCAGGACCCACACCAATCAGCCGTGCACCACTCGGCTTTGTCCTCTTCCGGCCTTGACCACCACCTGCCGTGCACCACCAGGCCGCGGATCGAATGTGACTTCCAGGCATCGTTAAATTACGTAATTTCACGTTCACCGCATCTGAGGTTAGGTTTCAGATAGCATAGTTCTGTTCCAAAATTTATCGTCCTTCGACAAGTGGCCGTTCGACCGAGGGCTGGTTCGACCCACGGCCTAGATACGGACGGCTTGAAGTGTTGAAGGCTACGTTCCGGAAGGTAGGAATCATGATGATCCATTACATCCAGGGCAGTGGTGGTCTTCGGCAGGCTACCCAACGGCACCATGTGGAGGGAAACCTCCGCACTGTAGGGACGAATTTTACTGGGTAAGGTTCAAGGCAACTCATTTGCATCATAACAGAGTTCAGGGGCTGTAGCTCTACAGCTTGGTGCAATTTTTGTCTTGCTCGTACTGATTGTAAGATATAGTCAAATTGTTTTGGAAGATCATTGCCTTGGAAGTTCATGGCTTAAAAATTATTTTTTCGTCTCGTGCAATCAATGTAAATTATGAAATTTCGGATACCGTAGTCCTATTTATGGCTGTCATCATACTATAAATCATTAAGGAAAACAATACAAAGAAATTCCTCACAGAGTGAGTCGTTGTTAAGGTTCTGATAAGATGCATTTCAACTCCGTGATCTTTAGTTTAGACAGAATCGACTAATCATTCGCGTCCGCTTGATAGGAACGCTAGGTCAGTTACTGTCTGGTGCGGTGTCCTGACGGTGGAGGTACCTACATGTCCTGTATTTTAAGTTAGGCTATTAATGTGCGACCGTTATTTGCACCCTGGATTTAATATTGGGATGGGAATAGGTTCAATTTATTTACGGTTTTAAGGTGAATTCATTCTGTAAATTTTATAAAAGTTAGTCATTGGTCAATTATTTTAGCATTTGATTGATTATTTCGCGTATTTTTATTTCCCGGAAAGTTTAGGGCATTGAAACTTGGAATATTAAAGCCGGAATGCATAGGACTTTTTCATGCGCTTGAAACATCGTCAAAGCTTGAAGGACGATCACGATCCATATGTTGATGCTTGTCATAATTGTTTTTGGAGTGAACCCACAGCATCGTAAATTCTTACATTAATTTCACAATTCCTTCAAGCTTGAATAACTTCGTGTTTATAGCATTGCATAGAAATGTAAGTGATCGAGCTTGCTTCTCGACTCACCATTAAAGCAAGCGCGTCCAGACATATTTTTTAGGTAGCCACATACGTCAAGGAGAAGAATACATAGTAATTGCTGCACCACAATTCGATGCGTATAAAAATATATGAAATTGCAGTTGATTTTAGCTTCCAACTTTATCGTCCAGTTATAGCGCCCGACTTGCACATCCGACTGTACGTCACAACTTCAGCGTCCGATAGCAGCTCCCAATTAATTGCAGCTTTCGACTTAAACGTACGAACGATTGTATGTGTCGAATTTTGCTTTCGATTTGAGCATTCGAATTACCAGTCGATTTGAGCTTCCGACTTGAAACATCTGACTGTATATTCCGACTTCAGCTTTCGACAAAGGTCCCGACTTTACCTGCCGACTTCAGCATCCGACTTCTGTTTACTTCTTATCTTCAACATTTACTCATTTCCTTCCTCAGCCTTCAACCTAGAATTTAATTAGCTTGACGTTATCTTTGTCTAACGCCTTTGTTTCAGCTTCCTTCTTTTGCTTAGACTTCAGCTAATTGAAATGAAGTTACGACAAGTAAATTAAGCCTGTCTACTGCGAAATCACGCCTTTAGCAGAGGTTAAAATTGACCAATTAAAAATACCATTGCAATCAAAATGACTTTATTTAAACGGTTGGTTCTAATGATTAGAACAAGTCAATGAAGCCTGACAATGACGAAAATATGCGTTCAAATTTTGTAATTTGCAAGTCTAAATAATAATTTGCCATTAATTAGCTCATTAACATAATATAATGTAGGAACTTCGTTCTGTCTCAATCGTTTTATTTGCTAAACTGCGAGACAGAAATTTTGCAGACACACAATTGTTTTTGAAATAGCATAACTTCAATAAACATTATGCTTTCTATAAACTTACACTCTGCACGAATATCAAAATGTATCTCAATAATTTCAGTCAAAAATAAATATGACGGGGTGCTACAAACTGCAAACTAATGTGAATGGGTTGCCTTGGCTTTATAAATTCGAAAAGAATGGGTCGGAAGGGTCTACATATTTCATTAAGTCTCGAAAAGTTGACAATAAAATTATTTAATATTGGTGACTTATCAATTAACGGGACAGCAGTAAATGAAATTTACATCTCGCACGCATACTAGACGTGAAATTGCCGGATTATTTCGTGTTGGGCAGGAAACATCTTCGCGAAGATTAAAGAAACCAACTAAAAATCGTTCTTTAACCCAAAAATGTTCGCATCTCAGCTGCGAGAAGCTCGAGTAGCATTTATACTACGCGATCAGCACCGGTTTAATCAGTAATTAATTAAGTATTGTGTATTACTCTATATTAATTGTATGCTACTCCAGCTTAGAAACTGTAACTCTTAATCAAACACCCAGACCAGTGCCCTGTCATTTAAAGGCTATACAGAGCGCGGAGCAAGAGATGTGTCCCATTACAAGTTTCTGTGGAATGCGCTCGGACGTCGGCGTCCTAAAGATCGGCACAGAAGGCAACGATAATTTATGATTTTTTAATGATTATCGTATTACAATTTTAAAAATTCGTGATAACTTTTTATTTTTCTAGAACAAGTGATATAATCGGACTTATAATCTATGATCATCTTATATCTATGATCATCTGATCAGTACGTGAGAAATGAACGTTCATCATGGCTGGTGTCTGATCATTAAGCAAGTTTAGGTTTAATTAATATATTGCATGCAAATTAATAGGTGACTATGGAACTATGAACATTTTATCACTAATTTACCTGAGATGAATTGATGAGCTATGAGTGTCGAATCAGCCTTCTTTGTAATTTTCAATTTTATGTGAGCAGAAATTCAATCTAGTGTTAATTTCGTCCGCTGGCAGAGGTTGTATTAATTTTTAGTCTTTATTTGTATTAATTTCTAGTTTGTGTGTCCACAGTTGTAGTATAGATTACTCATTATTTTCACGGAGTATTTATGACAGCATTTTATTTGAAATTATTTCTAACTTTCTGTTCTGATTTGCGCAGCCGCAGTTAGAAAAACTTCCCCAAAACAACGGTGCGGCCAGCGCTTCAATAGCCGGCCACTATCTTAAGATTAGTAGTCCTCGAAGGCAGAAAAAAGTATGCTTCACTCCCCGTTTATCGAGACTCTAATGCATGAACTCGATCCGCACCATTTATAGGCTGAACTAATGAACTAACTTGAGCCGCGATCATTTTGGAATGCTGGCGTCCTTCTAAATCTCTACATCTCGACTACTGATCACACCGACAAAAAATTATTGGTGATCACTATCAATCTTGCATGAACCTAATGTGATTATATGAATTTCATCGAACCGTAGAATTATTCTAGTTCAAGTTTAAGTGATCCTTTGCCCATTTAAAAAGAAATTTGTGGACAAGCAATAAAAATTCTGTTACGTAATTTCCAACCAACGTTTTGTTTTTAAATTTTCAAATTAATGCATTCAAACCTAATGACGATATTGTCTTTATGGATCTCGTGAGTGTATTGCTCTCGAACTGCTTTGTTGAATTTATTTTAGTTTATGTCTCATTTAAAATGTGAGGTGGCCCTCCACCACGTGCGGTGGAATGATGGAACTCATCTTTGTCAAATTGACTTATGCAAACACAACACACACGTTAATGCTAAGCTATTCGCTTTTAAGAATTCTAAAATATCCCAGACTACTCAATCGTAGGTAGCCCTGCAACTGTAGCGAGAAAAAGCGTTTGAAGGAGAATAATATCCGATCTAGCTAAAAATCAGTATTCGCCCATCACTTTCTGGCAAACGGAATTTATGTGAAAAACTCGGTTGATTTATGTTTTTTTCACAGAATTGTTTTAATAATTTGCGTATTTTTATAATGTGATAATGTGGGTATATTAGGTAAATGAATGTAAACTCTTAATGGTAGTACCAATTTTGTGAAAAAAATCCATGCAGAGTACTGGCAGCTAAATTTTACATGAACATAAATGGACAAAGATATAATCAACATTAATTTATTGTGTAATTATATTCACATTCAATAAAAATCTGTGCCCAAATATGGCATTTAGCGCGAGAGTTTATATTTATGCACCACTTTCAAATTAATGCTATGTGCCAGCTGGCTTTAAATCACAGTTTCGTCCTGTAGAAAATTTCTCTTAATACATGGTATAGGATATGCATTCATGTTCGTCATTCACGGTAGGATATGCATTCATGCGGTCTGCATAAGAACTTTATTCAGTGACCTATCCGTTGTTTAATATTATATGTTCATATGTTTACAATCCTCTGTGGATCAAATTACCAAATTGCTCAAATTTTTAACTATTTTATACCAGGAACTCTTCCTAAAATATGTTTCATGGTCCACAAACCCCTTCATTTGGAATTGTCTGGATTCAGAGTTCATGATGTGGGACTCTTACAATTGTACCTAAGTCCTCTTCAGCAGCTCGTACTTGTAGATCTCGTAGTGCCATTGGCATTATAATAAAATACTGTATACTCTACGATAAAATAATAAAGATTCTTCCGTCTTGATTTGGTTTGGATACTCTAAGTTAGTTGATTTTTTGGGAGACGAGGCTCTGAGCAGCTAATAATTTATGCACCACTGCAGGGCTTTAAATCACAGTTTCGTCCCGTAGAAAATTTCTCGTAATACATGGTATAGGATATGCATTCATGTTCGCCATGCACGGTAGTTCTCGTGCGGTCTGCATGAGAACTTTATTCAGTTACCTACCCGTTGTTTAATATTATATATTCATATGTTTATCGTCCTCTTTGGATCAAATTACCAAATTGTTCAAAATTTTCACTATTTTATACCAGGAACTCTTCTTAAAATATGTTTCATGGCCCACAAACCCCTTCGTTTGGAATTGTCTGGAACCAGAGTTCATGATGTGGGACTCTTGCAATTGTACCTAAGTCCTCTCCAGCTGCTCGTACTTGTAGATCTCGTAGTGCCACAGACAATATAATAAAATACTGTATATTCTACGATAAAATAATAAAGATTCTTCCGTCTTGATTTGGTTTGGATACTCTAAGTTAATTGATTTTTGGGGAGACGAGGCTCTGATCAGCTAATGTCTGCAACGCAAAACAAGAGTTCCTGACTTGCAGTTTGGTAGCCGCGCTCCCTCCAACCGTGACCCCACGGCATTAAAACGCAAGCAACCGCCGCCGATTTGAGAGCGACCTACGCAACATATAGCAGAATGTGTAGCACAGTGCAGCGTGTGGAGCACAGAGCGGCTTTTACAGTACAGTTCAGTGTGTGTAGTACAGTGAAACGTGTATTGCACACTCTCACTCAAATTCACTCTTGCAACATTCGAGAAACGACTGGACAATTGGCTGAGAAAGATCCCGTATTGTCCAATTATGAGAAACTACCCTCAGCATGTGACAATCAACAGCATCTTTCATCAGCTGGCCCAAAGTAGGGCAAATAGACGGAGCACGTCCAACGTTACATCCGGGACCCGAAGGCGGGTTGACCTGCCTATAGCGACGACTCGGAGACGGAGGAAGACGAAGGCGGCGCATCAGCGTGACCGGGGACTAGGAAGTCCCAAACTCATCAGAAGGTCAACAGCACAGTGCAGTGTATGCAGTACCGGACATAATACAGTATATACCGCACTGTACTCATCCACTTCGCCGACATTGACTTGAAACTAACCCACGCATCTACATCGTCATTTGCGGACGATGCAAGAGTGCTGATGAACATCACAGACGACATAGACTGCGAGAGGTTACAGGATGACTTGTCGACAGTCTACGATTGGGCCATAGTGAATAATATGCAGTGGTTATTACCGAAGCTATCTTTTTCCTTAGCCGATGTGCCACACTGATGGCTGACTACGTCAACTAATGTACGTCAGCTAATCACGCAAGTGTAACACAAGACGTGATTGGTTAACTTACATCTGTTGACGCAGTCAGCCATCAGTGAGGCACATCGGCTAAGGAAAAAGTTAGCTTCGTTACTTATAGCAGTTAGCGGAATAGCGGACTGTGCCCATCTCTGATAATATGCAATTCAACAGCATCAAGTTCAAAGTAATTAAATACAGAGAAGGCACAGAGACCGGGATGCCGCATCGCTACTTGAATGGCACAGAGCCACTTTCGATGACCACATCGAGGAAATAGTTGCCCGAGGTAGACCAAGGATGGGGTGGATCTGGCGGACATATCGAACAAGAGAAGCAACACCAATTATAATACTTTTTAGAGCCCTCTTGATCCCCAATCTTGAGTATTGCTCTCAGCTTTGGGTGCCACTCGAGAAAACTGGAGTCAGTCCAGCGGACCTTCATGTCCAGGATCATCGATATGAGGGAACTGTAGCTGAACTACAGCAGCTGGCTGAAACACCTGGGACTGTACTCATTGGGGAGAAGAGAGAGGTACATCATATTATACACTTGGAAGATAATAACCAAACTGGCTGCCAACTTTGAGAGTGAGAACTCCATAACAGTGACATAACGAAAGGAGGCGTAGACGGTGCAGGATTCCGTCATTTAATGACCGAGCCACGGCCAAAGTACAGAATCTTCGTGAGGGATCACTGTCCGTGGTAGGACCGATGCTCTTAATTTAATGCCTTGCCAAACGAGCTGAGAGGAGGGGAGCTCACCCTTGCGACATTCAAGAGTCGACTGGACGAATTTTTGAAAAAGATCCTGGATTGTCGTAATGGGAAATTATCTTCATCAAGTGACAAGCAACAGCATCTGGCATCAGATAGCCCAAAGGAGGGCAAATAGACGGAACACGTCCAACGTTACATCTGGGGCCCGGGAGCAGGGAGACCTGCCTATATTGACGTCTTGGAGACGGTGAACGACGAAGGCGGCGGCGCATCACCGTGACCGTGGACTACGAAGTCCTAAACTCATCATAAGATCATAAGGTGTGCAGCAAAGTGAAGCGTGTGCAGCACAGTGCAACACAGTACATGTACTAGTTTATTTTTAAAGAAATCAAGTTTAGACGTATTTTTCTTGATATTGGTGATCAAGCTTCATCATTATCTTTACGTCCAGATTGAATACTTAATTTATTTATTTACTCACATGCTATCTAACTAGTGTGACTGTAATACTGTCTTTTAGTTTATAGCTGTGGCCCCTGGTGTTGGTTTGTGTTTCAAATTCTAGTAAGTAATCCTTCTGGTACCTTGTATAAACCATGAGAATTGTTGTCGCGTGGATGAGTTGCAACGCTGTTTTTTAGTTTATAGCTGTGGCCCCTGGTGTTGGTTTGTGTTTCAAATTCTAGTAATCCTTCTGGTACCTTGTATAAACCATGAGAATACTATTATACTTCAATGAGGTCACCACGCAGACGTCGTTAACGGAGAATGGGAAGCTTCATAATCTTCAATCTTTCTTCATAAGACTTTCACTTAGAGCCTGGAATTATTCTTGTTGCACGTCTTTGAACACTCTCGACTGTTATGTCATTATCAACATTCGGTGACCACACGGCGTTTCCAAACTCTAGGTTCTGGCGCACTACAGCTACCAACAGCTTCATCGCTTCTGCATCTAGGAACTCATAAGAGCATCTTCTCAATCCAAGAAGTTTTGTTGGATTTATTAGCTTGCGTTTCAACATTCTTAAAAAATTTCAGCTCCTTGTCGACATAAACTCACAAATCCAAATAAAGTAAATTCAATCCCTACTTACGCTTTCAAAAGCAATGGGAATTTAGCTTTAACCAAATAGAAGCAGACAAATTGAAATTTTCAGGCTATTAAATGCAGTTGATTTTAATGAAGAAAGAAACAAAGACTTCTATATCCTAGCATCTTTAATTCTATATGGAGGGCACATTAAGCGAATAACCTAACCTAAATATAACCCTCAAAGCTTCATTTCACTAATTTAAATTTGTAGCAATAAATTTTGCTCATTTATCTGTCCATTTCTTAATTTAGCTGCATTTTTTCTTAATATATCAGTAGAAAAAATCAAATATACATTATTACAATATGAAAATAGCCCAAAATTTCCCGATTAGTGTATTATGAGCGTCCGTTCAGAATGTATAGCTTATTTCTGTAGAAGGCAGGCACCAATACAAAGAGCTCTTACGCCAAGAAACTTCAAACCGGTTTCTGGATAGCATGTAGTTAGCTCGCCGTATGGACCAGAGCTAACGGAGGTCAGATGTAGAAGTTTTTGTTCGTCGGTTCTAGCCTGGCGAGACCTTAAAGTGACCTGCAGGAAATGCACGAACCTTAACATATGCTCCAAAGAATAAGGTGCGTGTAAGCTCGGCAGTAATAGCATATCTTGGTGCCAGGTTTGTCATTAGTAAGCCTCAAACTTAGGAAGCAAATGAACATTGACTGCTAGAATAAAAGACATTAAATTTTTTATCCAGGCCCTAAAAACGGGAAGAAATACATCAACAACTGAATTTCATACTAACTTGTAAATCGCAGGGAAGAATTTAAATTGAGACCACCAGCGTAGAGCTACGTACGGCTTCTTGTACGTAGCTTCCCGCGCAAATGTTTTGATAATACCACCGCTAGAGTTACTTCTTCATATCAGCCCTTACGCCATACGTAAGTCGCTACGTGTACTTAGCGATGTTTTGATAATCCGGCCCCAGGGCGTGGGAACAGATCAGCAGAGCTCAAGGGTGGTGGTCATGCCGTTTAAATGTTACAAATGTGGAGGACCCGGACATTTTGCTAAGAACTGTTGGTCGAAACAGGGGGGATCGTCTTCAGATCAGAAGAAGAAAGATCCAACTGTGAATGTCAATTTTGCAATGAACATAGTGCAAATTACAGTGGTAATCTGCCACTTGTTCTGGGAACTTGCAATGGCCGAGATGTTAAAGTTTTGAGGGATACGGGATCAACAGCAGTTCTAGTAAGGACTGATTTGATTGATCCGAGAGCGGTTCTGAAAAATGAATCTGTGTGTCTTAAGTTTGCTGATGGATGCAAGATGTTGGCAAGTAGAGCTCTCATTGATCTCGATTGTGTATTTTTTTCGGGTCGTACTTATGCCATTTGTGTACCTAAATTACCATTTGATGTTCTTGTAGGCAATGTTAAAGGAGCATTATGTGCATGGAGTTCCAATGTACCAGCTGATGGTAGTTCTAACAGTTCGAGTATATCTGGTGAAAATGTTGCCTGTTACGTTCAGACGAGAAGTCAAACTCGCGCTGACGAACAACCGGATGTGGTTTCGACTCTGCCCAGTCGACCAATACACATAGACATGGACACCTTAACAACGGCTGAAATTGTGCAAATGCAAAAATCCGATCCCAAGCTGAAGGTGTGTTTTCGTAAAGCCTTAGAAGATTATACTGCTTTTCCCAAATTTCAAGTGCGTAACGATGTGTTAATGAGATTGAGTTTACGGAACAGGCAAGCTAGAGATGTCGTTGAGCAAATTGTATTGCCATCATGCCTCATTACGAAAGTTATGACGTTGGCCCATGATACGGTCATGTCCGGTCATTTGGGAATTCGTAAAACGCTGTTGCGTGTGATGCAGCATTTCTATTGGCGCGGATGTGTCAAGATTTTGTAGATCGTTTGGCGTATGTCAGCGAAACTCTATTGGTAAGCCTCCCAAAGTGCCTTTAATTAATCGACCTGTTGTAGGCACGCCTTTTGAAAGAGTCGCGATTGATCTAATTGGACCATTGACCAAGTCGAGGAAAGGCAACCGGTTTGCATTAGTTTCCATTGATCTTGCTACGAAGTACCATGATGCAGTTCCTCTCAAGCGGATCGACAGCGATACTATTGCAGAGGCTCTACTCGAAATCTACTCAAGAGTGGGACTTCCGAAGGAGATACTCCATGACCAAGGAACCCAGTTCATGTCAGCGGTTATGCGAAAATTTAATCAGTTGCTTCAAATCAAGAGTATCCACACAACGCCTTACAATCCACGGTGCAATGGATCCTGCGAGAATTTTAACAAATCATTAAAGCAGATGTTGAAAAAAATTACTGAAGACCAGCCGGAAGATTGGGACCGTTATTTGCAGCCATTATTATTTGCTTACAGAGAAGTTCCACAGTTGTCGACCGGTTTTGCTCCATTTGAACTCTTGTTTGGGCACGAAGTGCGAGGACCATTGTTTTTGATCTAGGAAAAATTTTTGAGTAATTCGACGGATGAAGAAGAGCTTTCCGTGACGCCCTATGTGATGCAGATGAGGCAAAAAGTGAAAGAGTTCATGAAACTAGCAAACGACAATGAGCAAAGAAGTAAGAAGAAAGAGAAGTTCTATTATGATCGATCCTGTCGTAAGCGAAATTTTAAGGTTGGTGATGAAGTGTTGCTACTGCTACCAACGTCAACCAATAAACTCCAAGCTGAGTGGAAAGGGCCGTTTCTTGTTGAGAAGACTCAACAAAGTAGACTACGTCATAAGAGTTGGATCGAATGAGCGTACTTACCACATAAATATGCTCAAACCATTCCGAACTCGAGAAGTGCTGAGCCAAGTGGAAAAAGTGGAGGTCAGTCAATTAGCTGAAACTACTGTTGGCTTGGAACCTAACATATCTAATGAATTGAAAGTGGAACAGAAAGCACAGATTCAAATTCTTCTAGAGTAGGAAAAAGGAATTAGGATCATTTTTGGGCCTTTTGAATTTCTATAGGCGCTTTTTACCGCATCTGTCGCACCATATTGCTGGGTTAACGAAAATGTTGTGCAAGTCAGAGCTCGATGTATTGCAGTGGACCAGCGAATCAACTCAGTGCTTTAGAGAAGCCGTTGAATTGTTGACCGCGGACGTGGCATTAGCGATACCTAGGCCTGATTTGACGTTCATTCTTCAGACTGATGCAAGCAAGATAGGTATTGCAGGAGTTCTGGGACAGGAAATTGATGGGAAGTTTAGGCCAATAGCATTCATGAGCCGTAAACTCAATAAGGCTGAACAGAATTACTCTGTCATAGAGCAGGAATGTTTAGCTATCAAATGGTGTGTCAATTATTGCTATCAGTATCTTTACGGCAAGAAATTCATTATCCGTACCGATCATGCACCTCTGCAATGGCTGCGACAAAATAAGGACAAAAATTCTAGATTGATGAGGTGGGCTTTGTGTCTTCAGGGGTATGATTTTATTGAATACATCAGGGGCACGGAGAACTTTTTGGCAGATTTGTTTTCAAGGAGTGTTCATTTGCCTGATGGTGAGGAAGAAGCGAGGGCTTGGAATTAATTTTGTATAAATTTGTTCAAATTAAATTATAGATTTAAGGGGGGAAGGTATATGCAATGAATTTCAGTTTGAAGAATTTTGTATCAGATGTTCTGGCAACATGGACCAAAGTACTAGAAGGACTTGTCTTACGGCTTGAGCATTCGTTGATTCTTACTGAAGACAGCCGCTTGTGTTCTTGCTCTTGGAGAACTTCCCTCCTCTACTCTGTTCTGCTGTCTACTGTTCTACTTTAATAAACTTGGAACTTGGATCCAGCCTAATGACATTCACCCATTGGAAGTTACCGTCAATGAATAAATAAACTCGTCCGTTTGAACTTGAACCAATAGAAACATTACATCGACTAAAGCGAGAAGTCAGAGACAGACAGACAGGCGGACGGACAGACGGACGGACATAACTAACACAATAGCGCCTTTTTTCCATAAAGGAGAAAATGCGCTAAAAAGATGGTAGACCACTTTGTGGTATCACAGAGACACGAGCTAGACCACTAGACCACTTCATGGTATTGCATCAGACAGTAGACCACTTCATGGTATCACAGAGACGGCAGACCACGTCATGGTATCACAGAGACGGTAGACCATGTCATGGTATCACAGAGACGGTAGACCACGTCATGGTATCACAGAGACGGTAGTTCTCGTCATGGTATCACAGAGACGGTAGTTCTCGTCATGGTATCACAGAGACGGTAGACCATGTCATGGTATCACAGAGACGGTAGACCACGTCATGGTATCACAGAGACGGTAGACCATGTCATGATATCGCAGCGACGGTAGACCATGTCATGGTATCACAGAGACGGTAGACCATGTCATGGTATCACAGAGACGATAGACAATGTCATGGTATCACAGAGACATTATACC
>NW_025946398.1:116578-166186 GCF_000764305.2 Hyalella azteca
GATTCAAAATTATGTGGAGGTTGACAAGCCAACCATTTTTTTAGCTCCGTACACATATTTCTTTTTTTCTCTGACAGTCACAACTCCAACTCATAAAATTTTCTAAATTCTAGGTCTCTCTAAAAAGTCTTCTAGTTTTGAATGGGAATAGTGCAATTTTTTTGCCCTGATTGCAAGAAATTTTGATGAATGATCACAACAAGTGCATTGCTATTTGGATAACGTCACACTTATTTCTCCATATGCACCCTAGTCAGTCTACGCTGATGCCGCTGACACGACACAACCTCCTTCCATCCACGCGCTCTGCGCACTGAGTCGACAGGAGCTAGGAACAGCAAATCCAAAGCCTCTGATTGGTCAGTTAGTTGGATGGTTTCGATAATACCTTTTCAGATGAGTCATGCGTAAGACAGTTTTGTTAATGCCAAATTTTGACTGACTTACGCCATACGTAACTTTTTGAACGTAAGTACGAAAAGTAACGTGAACTTAGCGAAGTTTCGTTAATCTCTGCCCTGTATGCATGAGTTTCAATTGGCTGAGGATGAATCATCATTGAAGGAAATGGCAGCGACAAGTTTAGCTATGTTTGTAAACCGGGAAATAGTCTTCACAAGCAGACACACAAGGTCCTCCGGTCTGTGTCCCTGGAGGGCCTTGTGTGACAAACAGTGAAGGCGACAGAGTTATCGAGAAAGTAGACTTTTTTTTTTGTTCGAGTTTTCGCTTTATGGTCATCGGAAAATATTCGTGGAAAATATTCATTCTCCATTCATAAAAAATATAACTCAGTACTCACTGCAGTGAGTAACAGAGAGCGCATTTTCTCGTCGACGAAAACGTGGTCACGGACGGACGGACAGACAAACGGACGGACATGACGAGCACAATAGCGCTTTTTATCAATAAAGGAGAAAATACGCTAACAATGGAGAATCACATTTAAATTCAATTATCTTCTGGCTCATTAATGAGCACACAAAAAGCCTGCCCTGTTCTTGATCGGAAATTCATGTGTGTTAAAGGAACAGCTTGGTTAGCCCAGCCCGGCAGGATACCCAGCGCGCAAGGGAGACTAAATGCTTGCCTCTGGGGTAATTGTGTGGTAGCATAGATACCATTCTAATACGAGAACCTCGAATAAAATGTAGGAGTATGTGGGAGTATGAGATGTTCAGGTGAACACGTGCTGTAATGATTTGAAGCTTCCATTAGGGCGGGCTTGGATACGCTGCCATTGTGGATGCAATAATATATTCTAGAGTCCGCTTGTTTGATGGAAGCCTGGCCTTAGAAATAAATACGGGGTTTATTCCAGCCCGTAGCCACGATAACATCGTGTCGGGATATTGTCCAAATTAGGAATATTGGAATGAGTATACCAATTGCGCGGCATTTTATACAGGGAAAGGAAAGTTGAAATAAAAGATAGACTTTTTTTCTCACTCAATTTTAAACAGTAAATTTTTAATTTATTCGCAGGTTCTCAGCGGGATTTTAATGTTCTGTGCTGTATACACTGATATTTCTTTAATTAAGTTTTTTTGGCTCCCAAATTATTAACCCTATGCCACCTGATGTATGAAATCATATCTAAATAATTTTTATCTAATTGTTCAGTGTTATATGCGATGCATTAACATCATATCCATACCATTCTCCAAATTTCAATGCATCATAAAAACATATAGCATTTCCCTCAGTGGGAACATTCGTCACCAGAAGTCAGTAATAGAAGTGTCACTCACAATTAGCATCAGGCAAACTGCTAAAATATTAGATAATATATTCTATTATGAACATGATTGTCATAACAAGAGGACGAATTAACAATCAGGTGACAAAAAATCCCACTGTAAAAAAAATTCAATAACTTGAAAAATATACTATCATTTTTATTTATGCAAATAGTAAGTACATTTTGATAGCTTTCGTTCATTTCCGTCATTAGAATGAACATGGATGAAAATATCTGAATATACCGATTGAAAATTTGAATGGATTTTCAAGTATATATAATATACTGACTCTGTTGAGGCTTCTCATGCACATCTGATTCCATCCCTTAATGCTGTAATAGGAGGTGTCATCAGGATCCAACGTCAGACAGTAGACAGAACGTTTATATAGGCCTAGGATAATACGTTACCTTTAAATCCGTTATTCGTTTCGTTAAGTTATTACCTATTCGAAATATTGTTCATACAATTTTCTTTGAAAATATAATGGCACAGCGTTTAATTCATCATGAACATCAAACATGTTATAGTGTTATAGTGTTGGATATTAGAATGACGCACAGTTTTGCTTAAGGGATGAAGAGCGTCGCCCACGCATTTGTACGCCTGGGCGTTTATGCTCTTAGTCTGCATAAAGATTCATGCGATATTTCATTATTATAGTGATTCTCGTGGGATAATATATTTTTAGTCGAGTTTTAAAGTTTATTAGAGAAATACTTTGCAATTAATAATTCAGAGATAATAATTCAGTTTCAGAGATGATAACTTCCAAATTTCACACACAGATAGCTTTTCGTCAGTGTTCTGATAATGCCCCGTGTGGGAGTAGATATAATGAGAAAAAATTAACACTTTCGCTTCAGAGATTTGAGCAAAGAAATACCTCTATGCCATCTACATTCAATTGATAGCAGACGTTGGACTGTTAAAAGTACTGTCAAACATTTCATGCTGGTTTGAGCTGAATATTTTAAACAAGGTAACAGTGAAGTTATTTGGGGCCGCAGACGTGTCGCATCCCACGAAGTGGCATCAGCTGTGGAAAAATCAAATTTATTTCCAAACCATCAAACTACAATTCGAGTTTTATGTGAGGAAAAACCTGTCGTCTGAAACAAAATAGTGAGGCGGGATAGCAAACCATGAACCGAAACAAGCGGGCTAGCAGTCAATTGTTCATGTAGAGCTTTCCACTACAACTTTACCTGTGCTTGTGCTGCTCTAGTCGTGTTATATGTGGGAAAGTGCTGAAGGTTAGAAACCTGTATAGGGAATATCACATTCATGCTGACAACATTACTTTTTGAATAAAACCCTCGATGCGCAATTAATTGATTATGATTTCAAATTTTCGATAACTGTGCAGAAAAACCAATCAATAGCAGTTTTAAGAAAAAATAGAAGAATTTCTCCGTTCGACATTAATAAAATAAACTTTCTCTCACTCGCAGACGACGATGGTGCTCGTGTGGGCCTTCTCAGCCCTCTACTCCTGTCCTCGACTTCTTTATTTCGAGGTCATTTTCGTAGAGCTTTTATGGCAGTGAAAGCTGTGATGTAAAACAACGACTGGAATTTGTATAAGTCGGATAATGATAAACCTCAACAATTACTTCTAGCTTGCAATTATTCTTTGATATACTGAAGTGGCTTCGCTGCTTAGTGCTTGTGAGCAGAGTTACGTTTTAGTTGGTTTGAATCTAAAGTTTCCCTATTCAGTGTTTGAAGCCACGATAGCAAAGAATTGATTTAATTTACTTGATGTTGAAAAAGAACTTTCAATTTTCATTCTGTTTTTTTATTCAGCAATATTCTTTGATGAAATTTACTCAATCAAAGGCTTCAAGACTTCAGAAAATAAGATCAAAATAATTTTACCAAAATATCAATCTCGGAAAGCGCTGATCAACCCAAACGTTTGCTTCGATTGCAGGTGGCAGAGTACCCCGTTGAAGGCGGGAAAGAAGCGATGTGTATTTTACGCCGTGATCTCTTCGACACGAAAATATGGGACGTGGTCAGCCTGATTTTGCTCTTCTTGTTGCCTCTCCTTTTGCTGACAATTTTGTACCTGAGAATCGCTCATGTTTTGTGCGCTTCCTCTAAACTTCTTGCCCAAGTTTCCTACTCTGAAACTGGGAAGTTCATTCGAACGAGCCCGAGACCATCGGCCTCCGAGACGGGACGTGGGTGCTTCTGTTCCACGAAGCAGGAATTCCTCTCAACAATTTCGGTCACGAACGGCAAGCGAGGTTCTCAAGGCAACTCCAACGTAGAAAACTGTCCAGCATTCAGCCCTGCTTTACTGAACGCAGTCAACAATACCGCGCCTGCAAAATCAAAGCGCTTCCAAGGCTTCAAACTCGCCAAGCGATGGAAGAAATCTACATCAAAGCAATTAGAGCATCACCAAAATAAATTGTGTAGCTTTTGCGAAGAAAAAAATTTTCACGTGCAGAACAGACACAATCCGTGCACAGCAGATGCGTGTATCCAAAAAGTCATAATCCAAGAAAACAGCGCATCGTATAGTTCGGTGACCGAGACTGACATGAGTCATCACAGGAAAAGTGAACACATTCACTGCCATACTACAGCACAAATTCCATCATACATAGAAGATAATTTCCACAAACTTGAAATACCGATTAATGATGAGATTTCTCACTGTTCACTGCAAGAAGAAATATTTTTGGACTCCCCTTTGGCAGCCGGAGTTCTAAAGCCGCGGTCACAGCAGAGCATTCCAAGTGCGTTTGAAAGCCGCTGTGCCCGCACGGCTCAGACCGATCAGCGTATGAGAAAAATGATACCAAGTGATCGCCTCAGCGTTCGAGGACATTGTGACCATTTAGACGAAAATGAGTTTAGGGCACAGCATTTGCATAATGAGATGCAGGACAGAGTCAATTCGTACGGAAGTAATGCATCAAGGCAACGGGAACAGCTCAGGAGGACGGCGGTTGTCATGAGACCATCGCCAGTCGTGCTGAAAGCCCGCAGAAAAGTAGTACATATGCTCGTGCTCGTTGTCGTGAGCTTTGCCATTTTTTCTTTGCCTTTCCATGCTCGCAAAATGATGCAGTATTTTTTGCCTAGCTACAACCACACCTCGAATTTTTCGATGCTTTTTACTCCGGTCACTTGCCTCATCATGTTTGCTCATTCCGCCGTCAATCCAATTTTGTACACCTGCCTCAGCCGCAAATTTCGAGCGTCCCTGCGAGACTTGTTCAAGTGCAGGCTTACGCGCAGGAGCTCAGCGGGCGTTCCTCGTCAATTGTGCAACTCCAAGCCGCTGCTTGCCAGACTCAACTCTGATGGAAGAGTGTCGCTGCAGTTGCATTAAGAAAAATGCAATCGTTCCAAAGTTTTAAGCTCAAATGATAAGCTTTAAGCTTAATTACTTTAGCTTAACAGTAAAAAAATTCAAAATCAGAATTATAACGATCAAGAAACTTTGCCTTTGACATTAAATTCTCATCTAGTTTCATTTTGGTGTAACTTCTCCCATGCTGCAATCAAATTTGGGACTCGACAACAAAAATTGGTACTAAGAATTAGAAATTTAAATTGCTTCTATTGCATACTACACGATGTAATCGACATATATTAAACTAATTTAGAAGAGAAAATCTCCTTGAAGTGAGGATAATTTTCACGACCACCGGGACTTTTAATTCTGATAATTTTTACGACCACCCGAAAAGCTGAATGAAGCCGCGTTCAAAACGATGACGCATTGCACTGTCCTTCGTGATGAATATTCTACATTTGGATGAGTGATAAATTTCCATCAATATAATTTCGAACAAACTTCTATTTCTGTTATATAATTTATAATGCCTAAGTGAACTGAGCTCAAGGTTATAAATCGATTGCACAAGAGAAGGCGCAAAGCGACATTCATTGATTAACGATGCTGAATAAATTTTTAATGAGGGTTTTGCGAGAGACTATCTAATCAATGTTATAACAATCATAGCATTAGTGTAATTACTAAATTATTGCTCACCGATAACAAATAACTTGTGTTTATTCTCAAAAGATCAAAAGGTAAAGGATTAGTTCTTAATTCTTTTTATAACATCGTCAATTTTGAAAATTAAAACCCATGCTCAAAGTCAATTCACTCAAACTTGCAAAAATTGTATTAGAATTTTTGAACCAACAAAAAAATTCTACCCCCACTCTGCTTTTGCTTCAATTTCATGTCTTAAAGTTTCAATGAAGCGTTTTTCAGATAAGCTCAAATTTCAACCGAATCATTAAAATATCTCATCTCACACACAAGACAAATGTTTTCTTAAGAATTTTGGATCTAATGTATACGATGGAAACTATGAGTACAATGCAAATACATTTATAGAACATTATATAACAAACCAAAGGATGTAACAAACTTTGTGGATGTATAACCGTGTCAGTGTCATGAACTGCATTTTGTAAATGTCGTATTCCCTCAGTGGTAAAGATACGACTCTTTAAATTTAGACCATCTGTGAACTCCCTTAAGATGTTTCAAAGATGTTTTTAAATAACTCTTAGAATTACTTTCTTATCTGCCGACTTTTAAGCCATCAAATTTGATGAACCAAAATAACGTAATCGGCCTAAAAGTATTCCCGAATTGGATTGAAATGAACTGCATCCGTTGGATTGCACTAGATTCAGCGCTCTATGCAGCGGACACTAGGAGCTAGAGATTAGTTTTTTCAAGTTAATAAAAGATTAAAGTAATAGAAGCGTGATCAGCTTCCTGTTGGAGTCCTGCAGGTATCAGGAAATAGTTGATACCTCTATAAATATCACTTATATCTTAATTTGTATCTATTCATGCCAGAAGTAGTGACTTAATGTATTCATTTAGGGTTCCTATAAATTCTCGTACAATAGCAGTAATTTTAGCTTTTTCTCTTCGTTAAATGAGCTGAAAATAATTCCAACGATTCCAGCATAATTCGTGTCATTATTGTTCTGCAGTTTTTAACAGGAACATAAAAATTTCTTTCTGCGTTACAATTGTAATCGTTGAAATTTCTTAGGTCAAACTTAGCTCAAAGCACAAACTCTGAAAATGTTAGGATTAAATCTCTATTTCCTACTGTGTTTTTGTGCTCCTTGAAATTTTATAGTGAGCGTTAAAATTTAAAACTTAGCTAATTTAATTTTTATGTTGTTCCGGTCATAGCCGTTTTTGAAGCTACATGCAAAAGTTACAAAGCGATCTCAGAAACCCTGAAATAAAGTCTACGGAATTTAATACCTGTGTTTAACTATCTTACGGATGCGTCCAGAATGCGATACAAATGCATGCGTTCATGGCTTAAATTTTTAATTGATTCAAGACCTTCAGTTACACCCACGTGTTTTTTACTTAATCCGATAAGCATGTTATAGCAGGATTGATTAATGCTCCAATCGTTTCTTCAAAAATTTTAATAAAATCTCAATCTGCCGCAGAGTAAGAAATAAAGATACGTTCATGAATGTTCGAGAGTATTTTGCTAGGAAAGAATGAATAGCAGTGTATCTTGTTGGCTGGGGTATTAATGGCCGACCATTCAAGATTATTCAGAAATTAAGTGAATTGGTTTAAAATACATGGAAATAATACTGATTATACTCCATTCGTCTACATGAATTTGAATCTCCTGCACTCAGGAAACATCACTGCATTCAATTGATTACGTTGGTAAGTAAAGTGAACGTGTGTGAGCAGCAACTATTGCAGCTACAAACTTTGAGCTGTTGCCAATCAAATCTTATAAATTTGAATTATTTTAGTCATTATTTTACCGCGATATACATAAATTCATTTTTGATCTGTCGTCATGCCTGATAATCGATTTCCCGTTAATAATAATAAAAATTAAAAATTTTGCATGGGTCAATCCCAACAAATTTAAATACATCAAGATGAGCCTTATTCTTTACTCAGTTTCCCTTTTCATGACAACACAAATTTCGTCTAATACCGCAAATACTGATTTTTCAGATACATACATTGATTTTTCAGGAACCAACTCCAATTGTGCCATTCATGACGCTCTTGAAGTAATTTTCTACACAGAAACGCTAACATAACCCGTTTTCAACCAACATTAAATTTTTAATCCCTACGTTATCCAGCGACTCGCCCGTAGTAACCATGACCGGTCAGTGTGGATACATTTCAATATTTTATTATTCACACTCGCATTAGAATGTGCATTTAATGCTCTACTAGCGATTACCTACATTATTTACACTCTCTAGTTAAACTAGAAAAATTTTAGTATAAATTCCTGACTAGGGTGGAGACTTAACCTTGGAACAGCGCGTGTATGCGAGACTGGGATTGAGACACGATCTGAGGTTCGTAAACGAAGGCAATCACATTAATTGCCAACGTCCAATTATTTGAGTCATCTGACTAACTTCAAAATAAAAATTTAGTAATTTCCTAAATTATTATCGTATCCCTAGCATCAGCCAATGTCTCTAAGTGCGATAAATCTGTGCTGCACTTTGAAATAAATAGCAGTTATCTAAAATATCTAAAATACCAAAATATACAATGTACGCAAATGCATGATGCCACAAATGTACTTTTTTACAATGACAGTATACATATGTAAAAAAATTATCGCGAACGATAGTTTATCCGCAATCCAATTTCATTTATCGGTTATCGGTTATAATTACCAAGTTCAGAAACGACTGTAACGACTGAACATGCTAGTAATTTATTCATACAGTTACAGCGCAGTTATGAAACTACATTATTAAAAAGATTATTTTGGTAGAAAACCTTGTTCATTTGTGGCAGTTATTGATTAATTACCTAATACAGAAACGATTAAGCCCTAACACCTGAACTCTCCCTCGCCTCTTCCCATACGCCCTCCCCCACCTCTTCACTCACTCCTAACCCAACACCTACTTCCAGCTTTACCCTTGCCCTCAGCCCTTCCAGTGTACATTAATTAAAATGACATGGGCATCGACATTCACTGCCTAAATTTTCCATAAAACGCAATGTCCAGTCTAAGCATGTGGAATAGACGCAGATTGACGACTAGCATCATAATTTAACAATGAATTGAAGCCATTAGCATTATCATGCGGCACATCACAGCGACCAGTTACAAGTAACCTTCCACTGAAGTCTTCCAAGTCACAATTTGTTCAAAATATCCCGCCGGACGAATGCAAATCTACCACACGCTGACATTCGGCGCAAGGCGCAATTCAGAAGATGGAACATCGACCAGCGCTCTATTTGCGACCGAATAATTCGCTGCGCCAACAAAGACACAGCAGGACGAGCCATCATCGTCCGCAACGGCAAAAAGTATCACATCATCGCATGTGAGATCAACCAGGGAGACGTGCAAGCGAGTCGTTTGTAGATGCGATGTCTTGCCGGAAGTTGACATTTAATTTTGAAGTAATCGAGGTTTTTCAAAATTTTATTTTAAATTTGTAAACTGAAACAAAGAGGCAGATTTATTGCTTACATGGAAAAATATAAAAATTACAAAAATATTTATACATGACGTTTTTCGGAGTTGTCTACGCATTCATGCAAGTCATGCAACTTGAGAATCAGTGTCAATAACCCAATTAATTCCTGCAATTTGTTAGAGCAGTAGAAAAACAAACACAAAAAATGCTACTGTGTAAAATACGTCTGCTAACTTCAGCAGACGTTTTCCTGCACATGCAATAAAGTGAATTTGATGGAATCAATTCATCATTTGACTTTAAATTTTAATATTTTATCGTATTAAAAACGGATTTAAACCCAATGGGAACCTGCAGATGTAGTGTATAGGTCATCCATCACAACTTTCACCATTAATGTTGTGTACAACCGGCCATCTCATTCCGTGTTGAGCGGTAAAATTGCAGTTTTTTACATTGTGCAAGTGAGTGACATTCTAGTGAACGGTGGTTGAATAAATACTGTTCAAATAAAATGGTATAAATGGATGGATTAACGGCATATAAATTGACACGAAAGCAAAGTACTATAACGAAACAACACGTTATTGGTATAACATTAGTTCTCTAGAACGGTATATGGAGTGACGTTGATTTGAGATCTCGGCTTGATAACCGCACGCCGCCCAACAATAAATTAAGGTGATGGGTTAAATTTGATCAAATATGGCTCATCTCAAATTCCTACTTTCACCTATTTTTATATTTTTCATTTCTAAATAGAAACCTGATTTGAATAACGCACTAGTTAACGCCTGACATAGATGGGCTTGTGCAATTATCTTTATTGTCCTAAAACAGTGCACATCTAAACAGAATCTAAACAGAACAGCAATCTAAACAGAATCTATTTTTGAAATTCGGATCCAATGACGGAAAAAAAACTCTCCGAAATTCTTTCCTCCATTCATATTGCAGTCCACAATTTTCGATTTCTATGCATGCCTCAGCTGGCGCGAACAAGCGCTATTCTGCTCGCTGCAAATCATCAGAGCACAGCAGCCGTTCAGCTGCTACCGCAACAGTCGGCAAACATTTCTCGTAATTTCCAATATCCGACAGTCAGCTTACTTTATACTTTCTCGCTTCCTCTTGTTGGGAAAATTTCCCAACCTGAATTCTTCTCAACAAAAGATGAAGAACCAGCACTTTCTTGTTTATATAAACTGAGCCGTAGCTCGCATAAGAGAATTAACGAGAGCTCATATAGCGCGGTCACTTAAGTTCCGTACCTACCTTAACTGTGTCGCCATAGTTTCCCGATTTATTTGCTGTTAAACTTGTTTTTTTTTGTTGTGCACAACCCTTGCTTAATTGATCTTTGATTTGGGGTGCACGCTTTTTTCACTTCTATGTTTGATAACTTTGGCCAGCCAGCTAAACCCTATTGACCGACCTCTTAAATAACCAAATACGGTACTTGCGCTCTATTGTATGCAAGTCTTAAATTTTGAAAGTATCCTTGATAAATTGGATGCGCGCTTTAAATTTATAACCTTAAAAACTTAACTCTTAACTGAACTTAAATGGCCAAAGAGTTCAATGCTTCTTCCAATGGTGACGTTTATTAATTTGGAACTATTGCACAATTGCTGTAAGGCATCTAAATTCCACTCTGAAAGCCCAGCTCTACTTGCGCACTTATTTTTTTAAATAAGGTGCGAGTTACCTCCAGTTACCTATGAATTGTGCGATACTAAGATTACTTAAATTGAAGTTGTGGTTCCGGGGTGGTGTTAATTTTGTTCATTTCTATACCCAGTGTTCCAACTTGAGGAACTTCGTACGTCGGCCTACCTACTGCTCGCCTGGACCTTTCTTTCTTATATACTGGAAGCAAGGACGCTAATTTGGGACTGGCTTCTTTGAGAAAAATAAAATAAATCTGCTTAAATTTTAAATTTGTCTTAATCCTTGATAGCGGTCTAAGTAAGAAATTTTTAGAAGAGGATTTCCTCCTGCGTAGAGAAACTTCCCAACACTCCCCAGGAATTATTAAAAAAACTCCCAGCTATATTTTAATCGCATGCTACTAAGTTACCTGCAACCAACCATAATAGCTTGCTAGCTATTTGTATCGGCCCTTCCTTAATCTCATCAGGAAGAAATATCAAGTGTTAAGGATTTAAATTTAAGTCCTGTTTCATTTCAGTATTTGCTTAAGTCGTGAAAATCTCTCTCACTGCTCCAATTTAATTCATAGAAATACAACTCTAATGCAAGTAAAATTCTTCAAAATTCATATCCAGTACACTGCATCTTTCGTTTTGTCACTTCCATCGCGTTGTCACTTCCAGCCACATTAATTCTCAGACCGTTCTTTAATCTGAAGAAATCAAGCATTCCAGATCACACCTTAACACAACAGTAACTTTCATCGTCCTCCCGTCTTGGAAAGTTGGGTAGTCTTCTGGTTCCCCCACCTGTGTCAGTCGACGCAACGTTTTCGCCACAAGTCTCGCGGGTTGTTACGTGTCCGACCGTGGTGGCCTTTGACTGCACTTCGTACGGCGTGGAGATGCCTCCTCTCTACTAAGTCTCCCATCCTGTCCTCCTCCAACCTGCTGCAGGAGATCTGGACCGCTGGTCTTGCCACTCCAACGGGGCCATGCGAGGACTACAGACGACAGCCATGGTGGGTGGCATGGCGACAAGGGTATAGTGTCCTTGCCTTTCCAAACGCTGTTAATTTTGCTTTGTCAATTAGTCAGTCTTTTTGAGTTGTCTAAATTATAAGTATGATAACAGTACCTTTATTTTATTAAAATTTGTAGATTCTAATTTGGAGCTCGTGAGGCTGATTTCTTGGGTATGATGACGGCATTTGTTTGTCTGTTAAATATTGTAATCTTTAACTTTACTTGAACAATGGCCATTCGTTACTAATTACAGAAACATTAAAATGTCTCCCTGCTCAATTTCGTCGTTTCTTTAGGTCCTGTTGTCTCTTCATACGACAGGGTACCGATGGGAGCACCAACCCTCTACTCCCCATCAATGGCAGGAGACCCCATCGGCAGCTGGATCCAAGAAGGAAGTCTCTGCTGCGGCGTTCGTCACAATTTTCGACTCTTAATAAATCTTCCTTCTACTGATCAGTTTTTCAATCCCCGCTGTAGTTTTTTCAAGATCAAAATGTTATGAAATTGGGAAAGTGACCACCAGGAATCTATTTTTTCCAAAGTTGATTTTGATATTTTTTTCAATTTCGTCTATATTTGTGTATGGCCTATGTTCACGATTTTTGTCGCATTATAGCAGAAAAAATAATTTTCATAGTAGTTTTTCGCTACCATTTAATTTAATGTAAGCCCTAACTAAACTGTAGGTATTTTCATGTTCAGCTTTGGTGTAAATCTAATTTGGATTCTGTAGTTTCCCCTACTGTCTAGAAAAATATATTATTCCGAAAAACAACAATTTTAAAGAAATTAATATTCACTATAGTTTTTGAGACAAGAGTATCACATTTCAGGTTCCTTATTTCATATAGTAACCAAACTATTAAGACTGCAAAACGAGTTACTGAAGCCGTTTCTGAAAACCTAAAATCTATGAGAGGTACAATGAAATAAAGTGAGCTTAGCCCACAGACTTTTGTTTTGTAACCTGTTGATACGTTGCTTAAGAAACGGATTAAGATCGTAATATTCCTCTAGCATACTTAATGCAGTCAGATCATTTTAAAATATAATCAAGTTATCTATGAAAGTATTATTTTGAAGCATATAATGCAGTCGTAGATTTTTTTCATATTGTTTTGTAACTTAATAATTTTTTCATAAAACTTGATTTTTAAACTTTCAATTAATTGTTGTTCTATTTAAAAACAGCTAACAGTACAAGCCTGTATTATTGTGCGCATTTATCAGTAAAAGGCTTAAATTTTGGTTAAAAAAAGTTCTAACTCTATTTCATTAGAAGTTTTGAGGAAAAACTGAGATGTGTTTTTAATGACATGCACTATAAACAAAAACTACCGCAAATGAAGTTGGGTGTCTACCAAACTCTAGAAATTTGTTAATTTTACACCTGTACAAAACCTGGTAATATTCGACGTATATTCCAGTCGCTTCAGAATTAGGCATTTAACCGATTTATAATGGTATTTTTCAATGATAATAAAATACACTTTTAACTGCATTATAAGGCATTAACTTCATTTTTCGTGTTTTTTATAGAAAAAATACAGAGACGATGAAGCGAGGTTTAAGAAATTAGTCAGTCTTAAAAACTCGCTAACTTTAAATATAAATACATGAATAAATAATTCATAAATAATACAAGGTCAACTATCTGGCGTTACACTCTACAGCCAACGATTGGTCTACTGAAATCTTCTTTGAAATATAATGGAATTTATCCGAGATTTATCATTATTATTAATGCTAGTCGTCAAATTTTGATATAGTACTGATTAAATTTGAACTGAGGATCGAATTAAATTCTTTCAAACCTTACAAAATTTTGGACTGGATTCTTATTGCTGGTATTATTTTTTGTGTAAATTAGCGCTCTTTCAACAGTTTTCGCATCCAGCCTACACGTCTATCGCGGAACGCAGCGTCAGACTTACGTTTTTCCCGTCTCTTGAATTGCGCTTTTATCCCTTGCTGGAAATAAACTTTAAGGATTCTTACCTTAATTAGTGTGAACAAGTCTCGAGGTGAAAGGAAAAATTTTCTTCAGTAAGAAAACATTGAATTTGTGACATGAGACTAAATTTAGTAACTACATAAACTACGCCTAACTCGCAGCGAATAATTAACATAATTAGTTCTATGGCACATAAATAGGAATAGAGATGAAATTATACACTTTTAAGGGTATGAAATGCAATTTCATGGTAAATATCACTCGAAAAAAGTTCGTACAATCGTTTCCGAGTTCATTCTCCGTAACACTGGCACATTGAAAATCATGTTTATTAAGCATTGAAATTTTCGAAGAATGAGAGATGGCCTTGAGCATGAATTTAAATATGTCCATTCAATTAAATTGATTTATAAGTGATTGGTTTGAGTGTAGCATCAGAGGCCCAACTAGGCGTTTTGACTGCAAAGTTAATAAATTAATAGGAAATTCTGCACTCCACGACATAAAATCTACACTCCAAAAGATAAAATAAGCCTGGAAAAATTGGCCAAGAACTTAATTCAAACGGTAACATAAGTAAACAAGTAAAGAAAAATAAAATAATGAATAAGAAGTAGAAGTAAATTATCGGTAGTCAAATATTTGTCAGAGGAAACATCAGAGGTCTTTCCATCAGCATGTAGCGCCCATTGCAATTCATTCAACGAAAAGTCCACGGGTTTTAACACGCCAAAGATCAAAGTGCGAAACTGTCAGAGTCCGGTCTGGGCAGGTGAGTCCGGCGGCCACACTCTTCGTACTGAAATAATATTGCATAGGCTAATAATTTTCTCGTTATAGAAGCAAGCTCCATTGATGTGGGTACTGCGACCAAAGACCTCTCACTGAAATGGGTCACGAATTATGCGAAGTAAAAAACTGGGTTTAAATGAGAATTGCATGGGTTTAGTTGAATACAATTAGTGTTAACAAGGTTTTTGCTACTCCACCATGAAGCAGGATTCATCGGTTTCACAATTGAATTATTAGCGTTCATTCCAGAAATGAGTTAAAAATTCAAGCAGGGAAACGATTAACTAACTAATCAGTTTCTAAACGTAATATGTCATTCCTCATTGAACCACAAAGTACTGTAAATGAGCAATACATATAATACAAGATTTATTTAAGCCAACATACACTCAGTCCACATCACGCATATAGATGCAGCAGCCGAACGGTCGATGAGATTAACTGAATCGCGCCTGAAATTTCAATGACACTTCATTAAGCTGGAGGAGGTTACAGTTGAGCTCGAGGACTGCCTGACCTGGGCCAGCAGGGCAGTCGGGCTCGTGTATCGCGGGTAATGAACAGCCGCCCTGAAGATTATCCTTAAGCCGGAATTCCTGGATGGCTGCTGACGGCTTTTGTTTGAATTAAATTGTACTATGTAGAGATGAATAAAGCCATTAAATGATCAGCTAAACATACATGTAATGTTGTATTGAAATAGTGAAGTGGTGAATGAAATTGGAAAATGCTAATATACAACTGTGTGAAACTTCTGTCTTGCTATATACTCGTAAGTATTCTTATGAATTACTTAAAGCAATAGTATTTATAATGAAAATATTAATATTATTAGTAGTAATAGCAGTAATGGTGACGGCTGTCTTAAAGCAAGAAGTGTCCTGTAACCAATTTTAGACACCACATAATTTATTAAGGCTAGCTGGACTTGAACACGAAACTCATCGCGTCAAACTTGGTGATTTAAACTTCATCCAATCAGCCACCCCGCCTGGTATATCTTCAATGCACGTGATGTAATCCTTGTGTCACTAAACTATTTGTGGTTCAGCTTTAATAATGCAAGCTGATTCAATACTTTCTATAGGAAATGCTATTGAAATAAGAAGCACCAAACTCGCAGAACCAACAATCAGAGCCTTCATGTTAGAAATTTTCGAGCGTCCTACTTCTGATCTCATCCTCGCAAGCTGCGCTCGAGGCGCTGGCCGTTTGTGACAGCAGCATGCAGGGCAGCGACCAGGATCAGCAGCATGCAGGGCAGCGACCAGGATCAGCAGCATGACAACCTAATTGCTTCCGCCCCTGAGGCCTTCGTCCCTCTTGAGGATATGCAGTTGATCTTGGCGATATTAGTTCAAAGAGCGCAATCTCCCTATCAATAAGACTTGGGTTAAGAGAGATTCTGTAAATTAAAATTTGGTTTATTTCTTGATGCCAAAGATGTGCGATATAAAAACGCCATAATTTAGTTTATGTTGTTGGCCACTAGAGGGATTTAAAATAAATACGTATGCTATATTCACAATTTTTCCTGAAAATTATCAATTGGCAATATTTACGAATATTTTTCTACCATAACTCAACAAGTCTCGTCAAGTCGTATCATGAGGTATTTAACAAAGCCTCAAATATCAACCAGATACGAGATGGACTTAACAATTACTTTTAATAACAATTTAATGCAACTCAGATAATTTAGGCCTGCGTTCGATGAAGTCAATTACCGTATAATTCCAATCTATACTAAAAAATACAGAGATTAGTGAGTTAATCCTTTATGCCTGCACAATTGATGATATTTCATTAATGCTTTGAAATTTTATGGGAATGTATGGATTAGTATTTCTTAATTGTTGAGCTGAATTGCACGTGAGGCTTGAAATACCAGACAATCGAGATAAAAACAATCCCTTGTTACGTTCATCATTGTTTTTAACTTTTGAGTTACGTTTGTGATGCGTTATATACAAATTTACTTAATAAAAATGACCGTTACATAATTGCTAAACCAAGCACTTGTAAAAAATAGTGTATTTCTTTTGACCAGAACTTAGGATGTTGCATTCACGCGTGAGCGGCAACTCTATCAGTTTTCATTTTGCCAAGACGAATCTTCCTCAGGCAGTTTGTGGAAATTTCATTTTTCTGGGAAGAAAAGTCCAGCCTGGAATGTGTGGAGAGTTACGCTCCCCAGGCCAGCTTGTAGACCTCGCACAATATGATAAATGGCGTCCCCTTTTCCTGGTGGCTCGCTGTAAGCGCTGCTACTGAGCGTTGCTGCTGCTGCTGTGTCGCAATTTTTTTAATGCAGTTGTAAAGGCTAAATTTTCTAATGCTATGTCACTACCAAGGAATTATAAAATTTTCTAGGGTGAATGTTATTTTTTGAAACAAAAGCACTATTAAGAGAATTTACTATTGTATTTTTTACAAATGTCACTCGATAAATTTTAGCTTGCATTTCATCTATTCTTTTCAAGTATTATTTCATATTTGAAGGAATCTACATTATGAAACTTTACCTTCTCTCTTAATTTTGAGTATAATTTTTTCACGCTTAAAATGGTTTATGATTTAGGAATAATTTTTACAAGTCCGTGGAGTGGAGTTAAGTTTTTTCTTCTACCAAAAACGAGACAGCGCCATGCGTGTTCAGACCGAGACAGCGCCATGCGTGTTAGACCGAACTTCCTTTCTTCCCCGACTTTTTAAAGCTTCTCGAGTTCTCCATGGCACAAGGCGACTCATGAATCTTCATTACCTCAGGTTTCCTATGCGAACCTAATTTTTGAGCAAAGTCCTTCATTTTCTATCCTGCCTCGCTGCAGAGATTTGTGGATGAGTTTTATCAGACCCTGCAGTGAAGGAAATATTTGGCCTCGCTCACGAGGCACATTGCCTGGGGTCTAAACGTCTCGTCTGAGTCCAGGAGAGAGATATGAATATTATTCCTTGCGAGACACGAGACTTTGTTTTGCAAGTGACACATTCTGCCAGGTGAAATTAATGTTAAATTTAAAGCCTCAGGTTGATGGAAGATATGTACGTATGTCTTGCTCTCGCATGGAGATAACCAATCATATTTCCAGAACGAGCTAAAATACTTCTGCGTGCTCTGAATATTTCAACAAAGCAAATAAATAAGTTGAATTAAACCAAAAACTATATAAACAATAATTATTATTTGTAAACTTGGTTAAGGACCTATATATTCCGCTCAGGTATAAATCGACTATATTTCATGGCGCATTTAATCAATAAAAATCTTTTAAACAAATATTTGGGATTAAAAACGCGGAATAACCATTTTTATTAACTTCAAGCTTTGTGGAAACACGACATTTAACAGTTTTCCTTTGTCAGCCAGAGCATTGTTCTATTCCTATTTTTGAGACCCAATTTTTATTCAATTTATTTTTTTGGCCCGTTGAAGGCTTCCTAGTTTTTGACCCGTTGAAGACTTGTTTGATCTAGTTTAGTGGAATTTAACTTTGCTAATTAAAAATTAGGTTTCCAAGAGACAGACCCCCTTTGACGTGTTTTCTGTGATGGCTCATCTTTAAATTCAGTGTTTTTGTTTACTCGTTAATTTACAACCATTGGGATTATTTACTATTTTATATCTTCAATGCCGCATGCATGTTATGCAAAATCCATTTGCGACATTATGTTTAATTTATAAACAATTTCCTTGAGCTTCGACAAGCAAAAAGATTCTCATCAGCTAAACTATACATTTATAAATTCCTTGTCCATAATTAGAACATCTATTCATGGTTTTTGTAATTGTCATGTCTTTCAGAAGACGTTGCATTGAAGTATGCCTAGACTTTAATTGGTTAAATCTTCTACGAAATGTGGCAGGGCATGTTTCAATTGAATGCACAATGAAAAATAAGGAATTTCAATAAGAAAACATTAAGATGCACGGAGGTATAAACCAACTGTTATCCAACGTCGACATGTAAATATTTAGTTATTCTCGTCCTAGATATACCGCAGCTTTGAACTTTTCTCGACCGCTTCAAACGAGGCCCACGATAACCGATCGAGTCAGAATTTCATAGCTGCGGCCTCAAATCGTGTAGCCAACTTCACAATTTGCCGGGAGAACTTTCCTTAGACCAGTGAGAGTAACGTTGGTCAAAACCTATTCAGAGCTGTGCTGAAATATGGCTGAAGAATATTCGGGAAAATAAAATGCTTTTTGTTGGAGAGGCAGCGAAATAATAATTCGTATGACTAAAAAATAAATAAGGGTTTCTGGTCTAGATTGAGCATATACGTATGTGCAAAGTTATAGCCCATGAGTTGGTTTGACTAAGTAATATACAAAGCTACAAGAATCCCTGATTTTGAAATTACTAGTGATCCTATCTTTAATAATGCAACGTTTACGGCACGGAAAATAGTTCTTTCAATTCAACAATAAAATTATTCTCATTATAATATTTAATCTCGATGCACTGATGAAACGTGATACAGACAAATCAAAGTGGCCAATTCACCGGAGCTAGCAAGAGAAGTAATTTGGAAGATATAATGTAATTGCTGTGAACGTAGTTAAACATGATGTTGCGCTTACATGTAAACGAGAGCTTCACGCTAATGAATCGCTCAGACGTTAATGCTGGAATTAGTAATTTCCTGATGCAAGATGTTAATTAAACAGGTTGCGACACCAACTTCAGGCAAGCGGATAGATTTGGCTTTAGAAATTACTAATCACGAAGTCATTAGAAAAGAGCTAAACCTGGTCTCAAATTTGATGACTTGATGAACAATTTTTTGCATCTTTTAAAAATTGATATTGAAAAAAACAAGAATGCAATTTTTCAAACGATTCATTGGTAAAATATAAAATAGAAAACACTCATTATTTGATCGAAAATTTCGAATTAATTCATGAGTAGCTTCGTACTGATGAGCGATATTTAACTCGTGATAGTCGATGGATGACACAATTTGAACTGTCGCAAATGCAGTTTTCCCCTAAAAATAGATCCCTTGCTGCGGTCAAATGAAACTACGTATCTCTCTGTCCATGAAATATTAGCGAATGACACTACAAAACAATATACTGAACATAAACTTATTATTAGCTTAGACTCAAACTGTGATCGTATTTGTAAAAGGTTGATAGATGGCGCGTTGTGTGGCTGCAGCTTCATCTCCAACAGGCGTCCTGTAAACAACGTCAACGAAATATTTTCGCCGGGTATATTGACGTGCCGAAGAATCTAATTTTGAATAATCTTCAGCACTAAATCATATTGTTCTCTTCAGGTTTTGCTGGTCTGATGCCCGGCACGGGTTTCTCGACGTGGTCTCGCAAATTGAGGGCGCATGTATCAGAATTTTAGATATTGAAATTAGCATGAGCATCCCCCTAAAATAGTAAGCAGGGCGACGAAGCAAACAGCGCCGAGAATGCTGAACCCATCCCCTTGATAGCTATAAGTAATAAAATATTATTATAATCATAAATTTTTGCATAATATATTTTGAATAAATTTTTAGAGGGAGGAGGATTTGCGGAGATGTGTAGTGGCACTTGTTTCCGCAAAAATGGGGTGAGACGTGACAATATTTTCCAGCTTTTTGTAGTTCAATTGATGTGTTCCGTGATCCTGTGATAACTGCAATCGTTTCATTAGGCTCTTGAAACTGAAAACATACGTTTAATTAAAAAGCAGGCGATGTTCAGGAGGAAACGTTTTCATCAAAGAAACTGATTCAGAGTGAAACCAAAATTCACATTATTCACTCATGGATTATTTAGAAAAATACCAAGTTCGACTGAAATCGGAAAAATCTGGTGGCAATTATTCAACTGCTGTTCAGTTTTGTGCTTGGCCATCCTTTCATTTCAAAAGCGCAACCTCTGCAACTGCGGGAGTTTCATTTTTCAATGGAGCTTAGAAATAACTGTAATCTTGTCATCTTTTGAATTACTATCATAAATAATTTCTACTAATATTGAGGACAGTTCCAGTACAAATTCACCACTAGCGTTCCAAGCTTCAGAATAGCTTATTTATTCCACTAATCACTCAATATCTGCGTTCAGACATTCGACTCGAGCCTTTACTCCTTGATTTGTGAGTGTGTCCCGGCATTTACCTCCGCCATTCATCTACAAGCGAAATATTTACGAGGGCTGTCATAGCTCACTTGATAAACGGAACGTAACTTCCTAAAAATTCCTGATGATTTATTATGCCCAAAACTTCATGCATGAGAGATATTGGTTGTAAGCTCTGCAGTTGCACTTGGTGAAGCACGGCTCATTCGTCATGAAGTGGAAGCCTGCGCGTCGCCGCACTTTACGAGTTCAAGCTTGTGGCCGCGACTGAACATTGCAAGCAAGCGCGTTACTTCCAAGATGAATGTCAATTCCTATATCGTGCTTCGATTCTCTTAACCAACGATTAGTGGAAATGTTTTATAGAAACACATATCGACATTCAGTTTTTCATCAAGCGCAGGCGGACAACAAATATACGATGCGGACAACAACAAGTGCAGGAAGCAAAAGATTCTCGCCGATTCTCGCAGGAAGCAGTCACTTCAATTTTGCTGTTCATAACCGCCCGGCCTTCTCGCCTATTCTGACCGGAACTCTCGCAGGAGGCTGGGATCGAACTCACACCTCTCTGTTCAATGCTGGTACTCTGAACTGTAACCGCCGGGCCAGCTTCACATAGATCAAACGATCAAACATGTCAAAGGTAAGCATATTTTTCCTGCGACATCGGAGTAAAAGAATTTTAGTTCACAGCAAGAGTCCTTCCACAGCCGCCAATACTCACGCGGACCTTGATCACTAAAAATCATAAGTTGATGAACGAAGTCAAGCAGTTGTGGGATAAATTCAATTAATTCAACATTAACACAACAACCAATAGGCCTAGAATCCTGCTTAGGTTGAGGCAATTGATGTGAAGCTGACGAGAAGAAACCCGATATCCTCTTGCTCATCCTGAAACGGTAATACCAACCATTTTCAGTCCTTAATTTGTTTGTTCCTGCGATGTTCAGGTCAGCACCGTCCTGTGCCACGGTGGCGAGCCTGCACTTAAAGTCCGCACTATATACTTAACTTCAAATTCGTGCAGAGGTTAAAACAATCATTGAATTTCATTGAAAAATGATAAATAATATCGATATGAATGAGTTTAGCGAGCTGCTGTCAGGATAATAACCATGCTGAAGCATTATTGCGCACAATTTTTTTTGTACGTAGACAACTGCTTTTAAACAGTAAGAGTTTGTGAAATTAGGATGTCCTTATTTTTTTACGGAATTAGTTTCGCTTGCACAAGTAATCGCCCTAGTCGCTTACAACTCGTTCGAATTTGGCCACTTTAGCTATGCTTTGCCGAAGAGCCACTGCCTTTTTGGTAATTCATTTTTTTTAAACGCCGTTGCGCAAACAATCAATATTGAATAATAATAAATCTATATTGATTATAATCAATGCACAGAGATCCAATTCCTGACATAAGCTCAGGGAAGCTTGAAGCGACTAACTTCAGTAACACTTCAATGCTGCGACGCTCATCCATCACTCAATGATTAATTAAACGGCTTGCTTTAATAGCAACAATAATAGTCGGGATATACATATTGAGTTGCTCTTTAGTGATATAAATGAGCAAATGGGGTAGCGGGGAAGCGCATGAATATGTTAACTAGCGAGCTCGGCGCGGCAGCACAACGGCACGTTCTTGCATAATTTGGTCTGTTCAGCACACCATTCTTGCCTAAGCGTCACTGAAATTGTTGGCCGCTTGTTTGATCATTGATTCTTTCGTTTTATATCTTCCGTTTTACATTTTTCGCTGTCTTGTATTGGAATAGAGCCTACGCTCCATGGACCTTAGCCATGTACAATTGACTCTCAACCTAAAAAGGTTGAATTGCCAACTAATATTTAAAGCATAACAACTTGAACAACTAAGGAAATGAAAAAAATTTTGTGGAAGTTAAAGTTATATTATACTTTCTGAATAGTTTAGAAAATATTAATAAATATCGATTATTTCGTGCATTAAATCTATTTCGTTTTGTGACTTATAATAAAGATGAGGAAATGAGGCCCATTCAGAAACATGTTGAGTTTATTTCATAAAAGATGCTTCCATATGATGAAAATTCTAGATTTCGAAAAGTTATTATTTTCACTACTGTAATTTCTATTGATTACTTAGGTAGAGCAGTATGCACTTGGCAGCCTATTTACTCAACTTCACCTTCATTTGAGTGTCATTTGCTCCGTGTTGTAATTCGAGAAAAAGTGAAGGTCATAAATACACAAACTTAGTTGCAAAGTTTTTAGAAGCCCTGCTATAATATAAAAATTATTTCGTGCTATAATAAATTTTATAAAAATATTCATTTCATATATATTTTACGTTCGTCCTAAGAGTTACTGTACTTGTATAATCAAGCCGAGTGTTGGCTGTTCTGCGGGAAGAATTTTAAATATGATATTACAAGGTTTCATGTGTTTTCCAACAATTATCAAAGAATAATGTGCTTAGTTTTTCATAGATTGCCTTTCGGCAGTTTCTTAAATTTTCTTCCTCGTCTGTATATGACTTCTGATTCACTAATTAATGAGGAACTTAGAAGCCATTCGCGCCCTTTCGCTGTGGCGTATAAAGGAAAATCTCCCATCAGCCTCAGTCCATCTGAATCATAAAATTCATTCTCTCTGATTTTGGCCGACGTGTAGGGATCAGCCGTTTAATAGAGCGTTTAATAATTCACCATCAAGTTATATTTTAAACGCAGCTAATAACACATTAGATGGCCTCGACAGTGTATTTACCGCAGCTTGTTCTTAGTATTAGCCATATCACTCACACGAGTAGCTGTAACGCTTCACATAAAGGATCCAAGAATACGATCTTTCGAAACTTCAGATCTGTGTTACTTTGTTTATCTTTACGGTCTGTGCTACTGTGACAAAATTTCAATGGCTTCAATCGCGCTAGGCGATTGTATAGCTCACATTACGCGAATCTTCGAAGGTAAATTAATGCGCTACAAAAATTATATCCATTTGCATTTGTTTGTTTGTCACATTATTCGTTGAGCGCCGTAAACTTATTTAATCTTCCTCAAACGAATAGCAATTCACTAGTTCACGAAGAAAAGTATTGAAGAAAGAAGTTCAATGTAGGTTAAAATATAGTTGAATTTATTGCGCGACTACCAGTTCTGACAGCGATGACGCGGCAGTTTGTAACAAATCAGCAAGACTAACGTGGCATTCTGTACATTACAAACTAAATGAATGGTTCAAGTGCATGAATACCGAAACAACGGCACTTCAACTGTTACTTTAATTTTATTGAAGTAACTGTAGTTTGTTAGATGCGGGCTCGAATCATTTGTTAAGCTGTCAAAATTTGTGATAGTTTATGAGCATAAATTAAACCTCATCTTTTGATAAGTGAAATAAAATTTGAAAGCTTACGTTAGCTACTTTAATTAAAACAGTTTCCAACACGTATTTTTCATTTTCTGAATTGATTATATGTACAGTATGTTGAGGCGCTCCGTTACCGTCTTTAAAATAACATAAACATAAACATGACTCTAAAATTGTCGAAATAATGCATTATAAGTCCGTTTTTGAGCAAATATATTTGAGCAAAGTTACATGTGAAAATATTTCACGCCAAAAAATTTAAATCCATTATAAGCTCTAAATATTTTCCCAACACTCAAGGCTGTTATCAACAGATTTAACTTAAATAAGAGCAACCGAGCATTATAGCTGCATTGCGGTGCAACACTACCAACTTGGCTCTTTAATTGCAATTGAATTCAAAATTATTAAATCCCCGATTCATACCAATGACGTGTATAAATATTGTCATAACTATGAATCACAAGTGTCTTTGCGCGACCAGCTCTCCTGCAATATAATCTAGTCTCATCGCACCAAATTCAATTATTCTTATACCAAATTATGCAGATTGTTCATTTGGAAACAGTCTACGGAATTAGCGACCAGGATTCAAATATCTCCTGCCAGGTTGATGACCACTTCAGATACGAGACATGCAAATGAGGACGGTACAGATACGTGTTTATAATGCTTAATGTGAATTTGAGTCGCGTATATAAATTTACATCGCGTTCAATTCCATTATAAAGTGCGTAATGTGAGGAATCCCTCTTTTCTCACCGCAAATTTGTACATAGATTCTATGATGCCTTCTTTTTATTCCTTTTTTCTAATTTTATTTGTAGAAAAAGTAGGTAGTATTCAAAGTCAGCGGTTGTGAAGCAGGTCTCAGGAGTCGTCCAGAGTTTGCAAAATGTTCGAGATAATTTCGCCTCTAGTGCATGTCTAAGTCTGCCCGTGTCAATGCATTGTTTCAATATTCTATTGAGATTTAATTTTTCAAAATACTATCACGCTTAAACCGCAAACTTCATCACTAAGCAATGCTGCCACTGATTATCATCCAAGATTAAGTATTGCTAACCTCCTGTTTTAAATCCTGATTCTCATTTTTTTTAACGAATGCCGTTTAAATTATTTAATTTAATATATTTTCTCCAATAATTCTTCCCACGAAAAGTTTTCAACCACACTGGGCAATAAAACCTCAGGCTGGTAGGTTATTTCTAAAATTATCTCGGTCATTTGATGTCGAATAATTGGATATCATAACCGCGCTAAATTTGACTATTCTTGAAATAAATCCATTTCTTCCATGGTATCCAGTCATCCAGATCCAGAGACTGGACGGCTTATCTTTACTTATCTGCGCCACACTTTCGTCACCCTGTTTACTAACGAATCGCCTGCTATGGGTCTTCAACCATTGGAACAATTTACAATAAATTTGACTTGAGGATTCGGCAGACAAAACGAATCATGTCGAACTTTTGCAGAAACTTGAATCGTCATCTCCAGAAAACTATGAACAATTTGAATGCACTTAAAAACTTTCTTGTTGAAATTAAAAATAAAATGTTCCCAGAATTATTGACCTAGGAAAACTGGAAATTATTCAAATAATTTCTTTCAGAAGCTACCTTGAATTAAAGTTTGAGATCTTAATTCGTCATTTTTTCCCGTCTCTTGCATAGAAAGTGTGGTTTGTATTCCGTCTTTAAGCTTCCATACTGAATTTCAATTCACTGAAAATAAATAACGAATATGTACTTGGCTTAGTTCCATTCGAACGTAAATCATACCCGAATAATCCTCTACCTGACTGGTCCTCTTCCAGCATCCCTAATACTCGATTGATCCTCCACAAGCGTCAATTTTATCGATACGACGTTGGAATTATGGCCCCTGGTCTTGCCATCGAACCAACACACGGGTTATTAAAGACGGCCGTGATCCCATAGATCAAATCCATCTCCTGTTCAGCTGTGATCCCTAGGGCTGGATATTGCTAAAGGAAATTGTCCCTTGGGCTGGGGTCAGGTGCTCCAAAGGAACACACATCTGGAGGGAAAATAAAAAATCTTTTAGGCAGCAATTTCGGTGATTTCCAGATGGTGAGGCATATTTGGAAAGATGCTTCTCATTGACAACGCTACTACACTTTATTTAGGAGCAACAAATTCCCTCATGATCGACCAGAAAAATTCTTCCGCCATCTTGTAGGTTTTTGCTGACTTACTTTGGATGTGGAGAGCCAGGCTCACGACGAACGTCAGATTATTTTTGCAAAGATAAGGAAATTTGAAAACTCTCAATAGACACGAGGAGTGGCCGGAAGAGAGTACGGCTCGTTAGCTGTTTATTAGCGCCTTGGCGACGCCTGCTTTTTCGTCCTGTCTCGCTAAAAGTACGGAAGACATACTGGAATTACGAACGTTCCTGGGATTGCCTGGCATTTACTTTTTACCCGTAACTCAATACTGAAATTTTGTCCTTAACTACAAAAATTAGATATAAGTTTATTGATAAACTTTTTCTCATGGCATATTTTTTTCCTTACTTCAGCTCAAAATTTCCTTCGAGTCCGACAATAAAGAAATGAGAAATCAACGATTCAAGTCAAAGGAGTTGCGAGAAACCGGTTGCTCTGCCAAACACATGACAATTTCAATATTTCTTGCAATAGAACATCCCGCACAGCAATTGAAATCCTTGCATCATAAAAGTAATCTCACAACAGAAACATATCTCTTATAGGGATATCACTTATAGGGATATTTTTGAATTGGTATTATAAATACTCCACCTTAATAACGATCGCTTATTATTGTGCTCCGTGCAACATTAAACATGAGATTGATCGGCAAATCTGTCAATTCAACGGAACATCATTATTGCTGAATTGCATCTTTGGCATATCTGCAGAGTATCGACAAATTTGAAGAAGCAGGAAGAAATCTCTTCCTTCATCGTTGTATTACAATAAAAAATCTTTCACTACATAATTAAATCCAGAAATATAAAATTACATCAAAAACTACAGCAATAAGTCTCCCAAAACAATAACCTACTTGTTCCGTGCTTTAATTATATTTACCTGTAGAAATAACGAAGAGTTGACAAAAATTTGATATCATTAATTACGGCTCGTGTTGCCGGCGCAAAATCTCTTTGATGTTCTTTGCGACGCTTGACTAAGAGCTTCTAAAGTTGAGATGGTGAGTCTTTCCAAGCGCTGTTTTTCCACTGTTTTTGCAGTGGACTTGCAATGTCCATAAATTAACAAATGCACCTCATTGTATCTACAACGCAACAATTGGATAAAGCATTAGTTTTGATTTCAACTTAAATGCCATCGATATTAATTAGGGAATGAATGCAAACATTTAAAACTAAAAATTACTTTCACGTAATCTTTGAGACTTCAAACAGCTACGAAATTTATGAAGAGGAAACATGTGTGAGAAGTGTGAAATCTGTGAATATGACACATTGATCAAAGACTTTTATAACAGTACACAAAGTTGCACTATAAGGTAATTCTAATTTTCTTCTTTAATAAAAATGGCAGAAAGTTTGTACTTGTAATAACCATGATGAAATTCATTTCAACTTTTCACGATGCAATTTGACACTCAAAGCCTTTACATAAAACCACATTTCACTGACCTATTTCACCTATGGGCACATTTATCATATGTTTAGCAGATGAGATTTGAAATGTGTCGCTAGGTCACCTCATAATTTCTCAGCCAAAATTTTTTTATTTTTGAAAAACTAAAAACTTAATCTCGCGCCTTAGATTTTGACTTCAGGGTCAACAAGCGATTAAAAACAGCGGTATTGTCGAGCGCTGGCCTGAAATTTGTAGGCTTTAGAATATTAGCAAATTTATTTTAAGGATTTTCTGAGCCATGCAAAAATTATTTGTGTGCGAGAAAGGAAACCAAAAAAATCAGTGCTAGCTGTTATGAGGCATCTATTAGTTTCATTAGTGTTTTGAAATGGAATTCCACCAAATGGAATGACAATTAAGTTAATCGAATTCTGAGGCAAGATCAGTATCATCCAGTGTACAGTAAAATCATTCAATATAATTGTGACAGTATACAGTATCAATCCATCAATCCTATACAATTCCGGTTTGCAATTTCTCATGAGAATATGATCTTTAAATTCACTTGTAGCATTTTTTCAACTATTTAAACCTACAATTTCCGAAGTAGTAGCTCATTTCCTTTGCGGAACTGAAAAATTTGCGAATGTATAGGAAAATTTTTCAGTTCTTTTAACTTTGAATGTTTCTTTCCCATCACTTTTCGAAATGGTTGTGGGTGGTTGCATTTTCGAATTCAACTCAACGAGTTTACCATGAAAACTTCCAATCAAAGGAATAATACGGTATATGTTAATATAACACACAATTCTAGAAATCAATCCTGCACAAGTTACGTAAGCGCAATATGCCAGAATATCGCATCCTGCAATCAGTTGGAGATTTTATTCTGCGGCCGCTCGACCGTCGGCCATCAGGAGAGCGCCGATGCTCCTGCCTAATTGTAACAAGACGAGCACTCCATGCAGCAGGTGGCTGCTGGATTTTTGGCATGAGTCAAATAACATTCAGTTTCAGAAACACATCCCACTCATCCCCATTAATACAGCTTCTATAGGAAGCGTGAAGGAACGAGTTCAACTTTTTTATCGATTCAGTGGAGGATATAATGGAGGAAAATATAAAAACCCCGCCTCATTAGGAATAATTCTTTACAGTGACCCGAGAAGATACGTCTAAATATTGACAAAAGCTTTTCTTGGGTCTTCGTTTGATGTCGCTGACGAGAGCTAGCAGTTATATTACAGAAAATAATATACATAGATAAACAAATTAGTAAAATTTAACCAGAGCTTCGTCAGTGCTGACTTGAAGAAAGATTGATTCAGCCAGGCTTCGTGCTTCATAACCTATTGCGTGTGACCAAATTCGATATTTTAATTCCACAAAATCACGAGCACTTGTAGTATTTTTCTCATTGTATTCCTTAATTAGAACATAGGAGTAATTATTCTTTTACTCCAGAAAAGGAAATAATTCAATAGGACGGAAGCTGTTTAGAAAATTAAAAGAGAACACTGTCCGTGCTCGGGGAGTGTTCTCACCGAGTAGCTATAAGCTGCCTCTTAACAGCTATCACTGAGTTTAGTTTATCACTAGGTATTACTAGGTAGGTAAAGTATTACTGGTCCTTGCTTAGTGATGTGTGCAATAAATTGAAAGAGGTTATCATTTCTCCATTAAGAAGGATCTTTAAATTCTATCTTTCTAACGGATTTTTCATTCTATTTTTTTAACGGATCTTTCATTGTATTTTTTACGTATTCAGCCATGAAATTAAAATTCATGTACAGTCAAAGTAAATTCACTCAAAATTAATTCACTTGATTCGCTTAATTTAAATTATCAATTGGCATTGACAATTTAAAGCTTGCCAAAATTTATGTGAAATTATATAATAATTTGCCGGTTCAGCCAACGGAGTCATTAGCGAAATTTTTTTTATCATGACACTATTACGGCGGGTTTGAAGGCTCTACGACAAGATTTATTCGCAATAAACCATGCGACTCATCAGATAGAACATAACACCGGTCCATATTCAATGGTTTTGCGTGTTCCATTTGATACAAGTCCATTTAGAGCACAGATTCAATACTACTACAAAAACAAATATAAAATGACCAGCTCCACTTCAAACAACTGCATTTATCAGTAAAATTTTGTGTTGGAAAGTTTTGGTGGTTTAAAAGAGTCTGACCGCGTTCTGACCGGTATATTCTGACCGGTATATTCTCCGTTCACGACAGCCACTAACAAGCATGCAACAAGAATGAAGTTTCCCCCATTTTAAACACTCCACCACTCCATAAAACCTTTTTATATTACATTGACGGAGAAAACCAAGCCTTTTATTTACGTAACGAATCGCTGCTCTGCCGAGCCTCCTCAACAACCTTGAAAACCAATCTGTAACCGTCGACCAGAGCTCCTCTCTTGGTCCTCGTCTCGTATTATTTTATAAGTTAAATTCGCATAAAATGGAAAAGAAGTACGTTTTCGCTACGTCCTCACCAAAATCCCCATAAGAAAAATTCTATTTAATCCATAGCTCCTCTCTTGATCCTCGCTACGTCATTGAATAATAATAAATCTATATTGATTATAATCAATGCACAGAGATCCAATTCCTGACATAAGCTCAGGGAAGCTTGAAGCGACTAACTTCAGTATCACTTCAATGCTGCGACGCTCATCCATCACTCAGTGATTAATTAAACGGCTTGCTTTAATAGCAACAATAATAGTCGGGATATACATATTGAGTTGCTCTGTAGTGATATAAATGGGCAAATGGGGTAGCGGGGAAGAGCATGAATATGTTAACTAGCGAGCTCGGCGCGGCAGCACAACGGCACGTTCTTGCATAATTTGGTCTGTTCAACACACCATTCTTGACTAAACGTCACTGAAATTGTTGACCACTTGTTTGATCATTGATTCTTTCGTTCGTATTTTCCGTTTTACATTTTACATTTTCCACTGTTTTGTATTGAAATAGAGCCTAGCACTCCATGGACCTTAACCATATACAGTTTTCGGTAAACCTAAAATGGTTGAATTACCGACTACTGTTACTGACTAAAACCATAATAACTTGATCAAAAGGAAATGAAATGAATTTTGTAGTTTTAGTGACATATGATGCTTTCTGAATAGTTTAGAAAAGATTAATAAATATCGATTATTTCGCGCATCAAATCTATATCTTTTGTGACTAATAATAAGGATGAGGAATTGAGGTCCATACAGAAACATGGTGAGTTAACTACATAAAAGATGCATTCATTAAAATTTTTTATTTCGAAAAATTACTATTTATCACTACTGTAATTTCTATTGATTACTTGGAAGAGCAATGTGCATTCTGCAGCCTATTTACCAACCTGCTCTATCATTTGAGTATCGTTTGCACCTTGTTGTAATTCGTGAAAAAGTGAAGGTCAAAAATACACAATCTTAGTTGCAAAATTTTTAGAAGCCCTGCTATAATATCAAAATAATCAAATTTAATTGATACATTTATTTGATGTAGATTGGACGTTCGTCCGAAGAGTTTCTGTGCGTGTATAATCGCGCCGAGTGTTTTTTTCTACGGGAAGAATTTTAAATTGATTTCCCTAGTATTAATGTGGTTTCCAACAGTTCTCAAAGAATAATGTGCTCAGTTTTTCAGTGATTTCATTTATTTGCAATAAAGACGCTGCAGTTTCTTAAGCTTCCTGCCTCATTTCTAAGGATGAATTATTCTGATTCGCTAATTAGTGAAGTACTTTGAATTTATACGCCCATTTGCTCTGACGTAGAGAAAAACCTCCCTTCAGCCTCCGTCCAAATGAATCATATAACTCATTCTCTCTGATGTTGGTCACCGTGTAGGGATCATCCACAGATGCCTGAGAGCTGTTATATAATTCATCATCGCGTAATATTTTAGACGCAGCTAAGAACACATTTGATGGCCTCGGCAGTGCATTTAGTACTCAGTGTTAGCCATGTCACTCACACGAGTAGCTGTACCGCTTTACATAAAGGGTCCAAGACTGCGATCTTATGAAACTTACGATCTGTGTTACTTTTAGGATTATGTCCAGCTGCAAACCTCAAATAAGTAGTGACTTTACTGCTTCAATAAAATCCGGCATTTGGAGATGGGTTTGAAATGAAAAATCCCACGGCCATTTAATGTTGGCGCCAGGAACAAATCCAGATATTTTCAATTCTTATTCACGTTGCAATCATCAAAGTATTTACATTCGTTATGGCATGTAATCAAGAAGGTACCTAAAGCGAAAGACACCAAGACGAGCTGCACTGTTAGAGTCGATCGCTGTTCGCAGACCTTCGCTAAAATGTCGTACATCGTATAGAAGATTATTGTTTACAAACCAAAGATATCATCTCGCCGCATGAAGTGAAAACATTGCCGAAAATGAATTATTTTTATTGCTTATCTATTACTTATAGCCTAACAAACTTTTCAAGCATCAAATTTTTAGAGATTTTTGGCATTCGTATCAACGAAAATTTATAACAGGCCCACTTGAAGAACTCTACAAAATCGTAAAAACAATTTACACGTAGTTTTTCAGCAATAATGTCGGTCGAGCGCATTCAATGTAGCAATGTAACGTCAACACAAAGTTTGAGCTGCAGCTCCTTACAATTTTAATATTAATAAATTATTGCTATGGCTTTAGTGCCGTAAAGATGGTCGTACGACGTTGATCCAGCCACAGGAGACCTGAGGGAAGCACAAGCGGCTTAAGCCTTAGCATATAGTTCTTGTCTTAACCCTCTACAGCCGTATGTCACTCTCCGGGAACATAACTAGTCTTTCAACTTGAATTAGCCGTAAATTATTGAGTGTAGCAACCTAAAGACGTTTGTACGCAACAGAGAACTTTTTAAAGTTGTACGTGGCAGCAAACATCAGTACAAGTCATTTAGCGCTCACTAGAACGTATCCTTTTTGGGAAATAGGCTTGTGACAATATTGCTCCGGTTACTATTGTCAGGCTGTAGAGGGTAGACGGTTAAGCCTAAGCTAGTCATAAACATTTATCCTATTTCTTGCAAGTCGGTGTTGCCTTTGCAGCCTTTGTGCTTCTTTATAAGGTTTACCTTCCCAAATCTCCCACTGGACTCTGAGCTCAAGCGTCTTCTCTCCGTAGACTCAGTCAAAGGTTCGATGAAGCATATCGCACAGTACAAGTTAAGCTAAAGTAATTCATACCTTAATTTCATGATGTTACAACAGTTCTCTTTAACTTCATTTCTTGTTTGTCTGTTTGTTTGTCTGTTTGCTACAAATCTTATAATCAATATTCTACACACTTCTACCTGTCTAATTGATCTGAAATTCCGAACACTTGCGTAAAGTTGGAGACAATGCATGAATCAATTGACAGAATAAATAATTGCGGAAATGTAATTTTTTAAATAATAAAAACGTAAATTTTTTCATTTATGCAAATAAAATTAGAAACTCATTGTAAATGTGAAACATCGGAGACTCTGGATCCTTTAGAAGTGTTGTTTTAAAAAAAAATTTTAAACGCATATTATTTATACGCTACGAACGCGCTCATGAAACATAATTTCTTTTACATATTTGCACGGTAAACTATTAAATAAATTTACGAGAGTTTGAAACGCTCCGATTTCATACGGACGGGTAAAATGAAGTGAAAGACTTTTTTATTGAGACCAAATTTCAGTGGCTTCAATCGCACTAAACGATTGTATGGCTCAGGTCTCGCGAATTTTTCTTCTAAGGTAAACAAATGCGCCACAAATGTTATCTCATTATCTCATTTACATTTGTTCGTCACATGATTCGTTGAGCGCCGTGAACATATTTGATTACTTAGCAATTCATTAGTTCACAAACAAAAGTGTAAAAAAGCGAATTTCAATGTATGTTAAAATTTAGCTGAATTTATAGTGCGACTACCAGCCCGACAGCGATGACGTGGCAGTTTATAACAAGAAATCAGGACTAGCGTGGCATTCTGCACCTTACGAACTAAATGAATGGTTCATGTGCCTAAAAATCAAAACATCGGCACTACTTGAACTGTTTCGTCATATGTATTGAAATAACTGTAGTTTGTAAGATGTTGGCTCAAATTATTTGTTAAGTTGCCGAAGTTTGTGATAACTTTTGAACATAAATTTAACCGCATCTTTAGATAAGTGAAATAAATTTTGAAGGCTCACAATAGCTACTTTAATTAAAGCAATTTCAAACACGTATTCCTCATTTTCTGAATAGATTTTATATACAATACTAAAATGCGCAACGTGTCAGGCTTGAGAATATCATCACAAATATTCCAGAGAGAACGCAGTTCAATTAGAGCAACAAAAATTATATGTAAAAAATTTTCACGCCACAAAGTTCGCATCATTCAAAGCTCTAAAATGTTTCAAACACTCAAGACGATAATTAATAGGTTAAGACTTCATATAAGAGTAACCGAACATTATCTGCCCTGTGATGCAACACTAACAACGTGGCTCTCTAATTTCAATTGATTTATAAATTATTAGATCCCCGATTCATACCAATGACATGTATAAATATTTTCATAACTATGAATCACAAGTGTCCTTGCGCGACATCCTCTCCTGCAATATAATCTTGTCTCATCGCACCAAATTCAATTATTCTTATATCAAATTATGCAGATTGTTCACTTGAAACAGTCTACGGAATTAGCGGCCAGGATTCAAATATCTCCTGCCAGGTTGATGACCACTACAGATACGAGACATGCAAATGAGGACGGTACAGATACGTGTTTATAATATTTAATGTGACTTTCAGTCGCGTATATAAATCTATATCGTGTTCAATTCCAATATAAAGTGCGGATTATAAGAAATCCCTCTCTGCTCACCGTAAACTTGTACATAGATTCTATACTGCCTTAATTTTAATCCAATTTTCTTATTTCGGCAGTTGAAAAAGTAGGTATTCAAAGTAAGCGGTTCTGAAGCAGGTCTCAGGAGTCTTTCAGAGTTAGCAGAATGCTCGAGATAATTTCGCCTCTATAGTGCATGTCTAAGGCTGCTTGCGTCGATGCATTGTTTCAATTCTATTGAGATTCAATTGTTTAAAATACTATCACGCTTAAACCGCAAACTTCATCACTATGCAATGCTGCAACTGATTGGCATCCACCTATAAGTATTTCTAACGTCTTTCTGTAACCCTTTTTCTCTATTTTTAATGATTGCCGTTTAAATTAATTAATTTGATGAATTTTCTCCAATAATTCTTCCAACTAAAAGTGTTGAGCCCTAGTGGCTTAGGCGAAATGTCGACACTCAAGTTTCAAGGGTTTTTATTGAATAATCTTGAGAGCATAGTTTCTGCAAGTATGACATCATAAATATTAGCTATTTAATACATAAGATAAACAAGTATAAGCAAAATTAAATCAAAGTTAACCAACAAATATCATATCAGAATCATTAATGAAAGACTAATAAATTGCAGCAATAAACTAATTTCGCCACTAAAGGAGGTTTGAACTACGAATGACAATTTATCTCCAGGTAAACTTCGGTCGGATGACTGAAGGTCTAAACAGAAAGATTATGTGAGTACATGTGAAAAATTGCGATTACAAAAAGTGTTCAACCACACTGGGCAATAAGACCTCAGGTTGGCAGGTTATTTATAAAATCATCTCGGTTATTTGGTGTCGAATATATGAATATTAAACCCACGCGAAATTTGGCTATTCTTAAAATAAATCCAGTTCTTCCACGGTATCCAGTCATCCAGATCCAGAGGCTGGACGGCTTTACTTATCTGCGCCACACTTTAGCCACCTTGTTTTCGAACGATTCGCCTGCTACAGGTCTTCAACCATCAGAACAATTTACAGTAAATTTTACTTGAGGATTCTGCAGACGAAACGGTTCATGTTGAACTTTTGCTGACACTTGAATCGTTATCTCAAGACAACTCTGATCAGTTTGAATGCACTTAAAACTTTTTTAATGAAATTTTAAAGAAAAGATTCACAGAATTATTGACCTAAAAAAACTGAAAATTATTCAAATGATCTCAGAAGCTACCTTGAATTACAATTTGAGATCTATATTCGTCATTTTTCCTCGTCTCTTGCATACAAAGTATAGTTTGTGTTCTGTCTATAAGCTCACATACTAAATTTCAATTCACTGAAAACATGAGAGAACGAATTTGTACTTGGCTCAGTTTCATTCATACGTAACTCATACCCGAACAATCCTCTCCCTGACAAGTCCTCATCCAGCATCCATAATACTCGATTGATCCTCCACAAGCGTCAATTTTATCAATACGACGTTGGAATTATGGCCCAGGCCTTGCCAGCGATCCCACACACGGGTTATTAAAGACGGCCGTGATCCCATAGATCAAATCCATCTCCTGTTCAGCTGTGATCCCTAGGGCTGGATATTACTAAAGGAAATCGTCCCCAGGACTGGGGTCAGGTGCGCCAGAAGATAACACATATGGAGGGAAATTAAAGAAATCTGTTAGGCAGCAATTTCCGCGATTTCCCGATGGTGAGGCATATTTAGAAAGATGCCTCTCCTTTAAAGACGTCTTCACACAGCACTTCAGGAGCAACTCATTCCCTCCTGACCGACCTGAAAAATTCTTCTGTCATCTTGCAGGTTTTCGCTCACTTATTTCGGGTGTGTCAAGCCAGGCTCACGACGAACATGAGATTATTTTTCCAAAGATAAGGAAATTTGAAAACTCTCAGTAGATACGAGGAGTGGCCGGAAGAAAGTACGGCTCGTTAGTTGTTTATTAGTGTCTTGGCGACCCCTGTTATTTCGTCCTGTATCGCTAAAAGTACGGTAGACCTACTGGAATTACGCATGTTCCTGGGATTGAGTGGCATTTACTTTTATAACTCAATAATGAAATTTTGTCCTTAACTACAAAAATTAGATATAAGTTTATTGATAAACTTTTTCTAACGGCATATTTTTTTCCTTACTTCAGCTCAAAATTTCTTTCGAGTCCGACAATAAAGAAATGAGAAATCAACGATTCAAGTCAAAAGAGTTGCGAGAAACTGGTTGCTCTGCCAGACACATGACAATTTCAATATTTCTTGCAATAAAACATCCCGTACAGCAGTTGAAATCCTTGCATCATATAAGTAATCTCACAACAGAAAAATATCCCTTATAGGGATATCCCTTTTAGGAATATTTTTGAAGTGCTATTATAAATATTCCAGCTTAATAATGATCACTTATGGTTGTGCTCAGTGCAACATTAAACATGTGATTGCTGGTCAAATCTGTCAATACAACAGAATATCATTAGTGCTGCATTGTATTTTTGGCATATCTGCAAGGCATCGACAAATTTAAAGAAGCAGCAATAAATCTCTTACTCCATACGTGATCTACAACATAATAAAATATTTTACTGTAGCAATAACTCCAGAATTACAACATTACCTCAAAAACTACAGCAATAAGTCACCCAAAACAATAACATAATTGTTCCTTGCCTAAATTACATTTATCTGTATAAATAACAAAGATTTGACACAAATTTGATCTCATTAATTACGACTCGTGTTGCCGGCGCAAAATCTCTTTGATGTTCTTTAATTGCGACGTTTAACTAAGAGCTCGAGAAGCCTGGGGCCTGTCTCTTATACACATCTTTAATTTAAAGTATAATTATTTTCACTCCTAAAACGGTTTATGATTTAGGAAGAAGTTTTACAATCCTGGGGAGTGAAGTTAAGTTTTTTCTTCTACCACAAACGTGACAGCGCCATGCGTGTTAGACCGAACTTCCTTTCTTCAACGACTTTTCAAATCTTCTCGAGTTCCCCATGAAACAAGGCGACTCATGAATCTTCATTACCTCAGGTTTCCTANCATAAGAAAAATTCTATTTAATCCATAGCTCCTCTCTTGATCCTCGCTACGTCCTCACCAAAATCCCCATAAGAAAAATTCTATTTAATCCATAGCTCCTCTCTTGATCCTCGCTACGTCCTCACCAAAATCCCCATAAGAAAAATTCTATTTAATCCATAGCTCCTCTCTTGATCCTCGCTACGTCTTCACCAAAATCCCCATAAGAAAAATTCTATTTCTGTCTCTTATACACATCTAGATGTGTATAAGAGACAGCATCAAGAGAGCGCCGATGCACCTGCCTAATTGTAACAAGACGAGCACTCCATGCAGCAGGTGGCTGCTGGATTTTTGGCATGAATCAAATAAAAGTCAGTTTCAGAAACACATCCCACTCATCCCCATTAATACAGCTTCTATAGGAAGCGTGAAGGAACGAGTTCTACTTTTGTCTCGATTCAGTGGAGAATATAATGGAGGAAAATATAAAAACCCCGTCTCATTAGGAATAATTCTTTACAGTGACCCGAGAAGATGCGTCTAAATATTGACGAAAGCTTTTCTTGAATCGTCGTTTGATGTCGCTGTAGAGACCTAGCAATTAGATTACAGAAAATAATAAACATAGATAAACAAATTAGGAAATAAACCGGAGCTTCGTTAGTGCTGACTCGAAGAACAATAGCTTCAGCCAGGCAACGCCTGAAAAATGGTTTTTAATTCCACAACATACCGAGCAATCGTAGTATTTTGCTCATTGTATTCCTTAATTAGAACACAGGAGTAATTATGTTTTTACTTCTGTAAAGGAAAAAATTCAATAGGACGGAAGCTGTTTTATAAATTAAAAGTGAGCATTCTGTCCGTACAGTGTGAGTGCTGCTTAGTGTATCATTGTCGCCAAAGCATATTTGCTTAGTGATGTGTGCAGTAAATTGGAAGCGTTTATCATTTCTTTATTAAGAAGGATCTTAACATTCTGTTTTTCCAACGCATCTTTCATTTTAGATTTCTTACAGATCTTTCATTGTATTTTTTACGTATTCTACGGTGTACATAAAATTCATTCATTCAGTCAGAGTCAATTCACTCAAAATTAATTTACTTAATTCACTCAATTTAAATTATCAATTCGCATTGATAATTTAAAGCCTCTCAAAATTTGTATGATATTATATAAAATTTGCCGGTTCAGCCAACGGAGTCATTAGCGAAATTATTTTTATCATGACACCATGACGGCGTGTTTGAAGGCTCTACGACCAGATTTATTCTCATGAGCCTCGTCAAATAGAATAGAACATGGGTCCATATCTAATGGCTTTGCGTGTTCCATTTGATCCAAGTCCACTTTGAACACCGATTCAATACTACTACAAACACATATATAAAAGAACCAGCTTCACTTCAAACAACTGCATTTATCAGTAAAATTTCGGGTTTGAAAGTTTTGATTGTTTAAAAGAATCTGATCGCGATCTGACCAGTAAATTCTTTGTTCACGACACCCACTAACAAGCATGCAGCAAGAATGAAGTTTCCCCCATTTTAAACACTCCACAAAACCTTTTTATATTACATTGACGGAGAAAACCATGCCTTTTATTTACGTAACGAATCGCTGCACCGCCGAGCCTCCTCCACAACCTTGAAAACCAATCTGTACCGTCGACCAGAGCTCCTCTCTTGATCCTCGCTACGTCCTCACCAAAATCCCCATAAGAAAAATTCTATTTAATCCATAGCTCCTCTCTTGATCCTCGCTACGTCCTCACCAAAATCCCCATAAGAAAAATTCTATTTAATCCATAGCTCCTCTCTTGATCCTCGCTACGTCCTCACCAAAATCCCTACAAGAAAAATTCTGTTTAATCCATCTTACGGAGAGCTCTGCGTTACTTGCCGGGCGTGAGGTCAGTGAATTACGCGTGAGCGATGAGCCTTCCAGCCTCCAAAGCTGTAGAAATTATTCCTTTGCGTCGTGTAGTTCAGCGTCCAAAATTCTCCTAATTGCTGGGAGAAATTAAAGTTTGGGCGTGAAAATTTTTCTTTCGGAAGAAAAATATTAATGTGAATAATGACATTTTTCATTCTGTGCCTACGTTGTAAAACAAACACCACTCTCAGTATTACGTTGAATTAACAATAAATAATATGCGTTTAAAAATTACTTTTTAAAGACAACACTTCTAAAGAGGCCAGCGTCTCCGATGTTACACATGTAAAATGAATTTCTTATTTTATTTTTAATATAAAAAAATGATTTTAAATTTATTTTAAATAATATATTTTTTATTTTTAAAATATTTTAAATTTTATTTATTTACTTATCTTTTATATTTTAAATTTTTAACAAGAAATTAAGTTAAAGAGCAGTGTTGTAAAATAGAAATAAAATGGCTTGTAAGTTTTATTCTGAACTTAAAAAAGATTTTGGCAAGGAAGTATTTTTTGTGCGTTTTCTTGAAGAATTAACTCTCTGCAGAAATGTTTCCTTTGAACAATTTTCCCGATTCCTAAATGTTGACCAAATTATGGGACAATCTTGAAGATCGGTAAGTTTGTCGGCTCCCAAATCAAAATGCGTCTCCCAAACTTTAGAACGCGATTTACGGCATCAAAAAAAAAAGGTTGCAAATATTTCATTGAACTCGAATATTTTAAAAGGTTCGGCTGGCCTGATCGGGTGAATCAAAAACTTACCTGAAAATGAACACGCTATTTCAACCCAAATGCCCTCTCATGGCTCATCCTGACCTAGCCGGACTCGATTGAGTGAGTCACGTCCAAGGCTCAAAGGCCCATAATTGACCAACATGACTTGCCAGACCCAAGGGATACAAACACACTCTTTCCAGTGAGTCCGCGATGACAATCAGTACAGTTAATCATCGTAAGACTGGCAGTAGGTTATTGCTCTTGCATGATTAAGTGAACTCACCCACATATGTACCACCGACATGTCAACTACCGACATGCCACCCCCGATCTTTTTTTGTGAATGTCGTCTGAGTCGCGGTCATCGGAATCTGTTCAGATGAAGTGAAATTCACAGGTTGTTCATCATCTATCTAACATCTGAGAAATTACCACCAAGTATTATTAGAGACAGAGCAGCTTTTATACACTTCTTTAAGACGCTGAAGTGATGTTCTCTATATTATATGATCTGGTATTTTTGCCGTTTTACATCATACCATAAATAAATTAAACTATTAAATTAATTTGAATGTAAAATTAGTCGACTCCTTTCTCTACTCTCGATCACAGGTGCAGCATGCAAAAAATGTCTATTTCTGGACTTTGTAACACAAATAGCAAATATTGTCATTTCTTCCTCACAAACGCAAGTTCTTTTGTTCAATTTGGAAACCAGTTTACTGAGGCAGTCGCTGATGCTGATAAGCAGGCGTGCTAAAACTTTATATTTTGAGACAGAAAGTTAGCCGTCTCCATGCGCTCATTTGAATAAACCCAATCAGCGATGAAGTTACGGAAAGAAGTTTCGTCTGTGAACTGACAACATGAGCGAGTGAACTTTCAATTCTAGTACTTGCTATTTTTGGCCATCTATTGTTGAAGCTTTACATTCGAGAAACAATCATGTCGGGTGCTAAACATCAATTGTATTCTTCAAAGTCATTGCCAAAACAAAATAGGTTCTTTCAATAGCAGGCGTTAATCTTGTTACCACGTGTGATTAACGCAGAAATCATTCTCAGCCCCCTTGCAATCAAGCCAGTCAATGTCAACATATATCAACTCGACTAAACTGCATTGATTGTATAAAAATGTAAGAACGATGCTCGAATTCAGCGGCCGAGTCGATGGGATTTTCCATGTGAGTTTCCCTCGAGCTCTTGTGGAGGTTTTAATGCCCTCTTTTCCATGGCGTGTTAATTAACCAATTTGGCCCCTGAGCCAGGAAGCCATCGACTTACTGTCGATATGGATGCCTTGGCGAATACTAGTTGTTTGGAACAGGCTCGAAAGTTCGAGAGATAAAACTGCGTTTCTCTACTCTAGGATCGAAATATTTAATGAAACATTAACGCACATGGATGATTAAATTATTACATAGTATTTTTTCAACTAGCACAGTCCAAATGTAGTTACTTTTTGAAACTTAGTATTTAATATACGCTGAAGGTTTCGAGTATATCCTACAAGTCTTATCATTAAATTAAATTTACGTCTCCTTACACAAAAAAATTATCGAAAAAATCTAATTGGATGATATAATAAAAAAATTCAGTGTGAAGCCAAGTAGTTTCAAATCAGCGTGTCAGAAAAGAAAGCTTTTGATTGATTTGTGCTCAAAAATTACATATAGTGTAAGATGTGAAGAGATATGAAATAATTTTTTTTTGTTCCAATCTACCCCGAAATTACTACGAGTCTGCCTAGCTTTGAAGACATCGGTATTAAATTTCCGAAGAAATCATTGTCATCGCCGATCCGATGGAAAAATTTTCTCTTATTTTCGGAGTTCGCCGTTATTCAGCAAGATAAATTTAATGATACCCCAGCAGACAGATCCACAAAAAATATACCAGCGCAAGTTCAAGCAAAATATATGTGTCCGGTACCGATAATCCCAATTAATAAAAGCGATTCCATAAAAGAAAAAAAGCAACTGAGGCTGGCGTCGCCCCCGTGTCGCCTGCCCTCGACTGAAGCACCGCTGTAGGGCAGCAGCGGCGACAGCACTCGACTGAAGCACCGCTGTAGGGCAGCAGCGGCGACAGCCCTCGACTGAAGCACCGCTGTAGGGCAGCAGCGGCGACAGCGCAATAAGCTCTTGCATGGTCAGACCAGCGGTCGGACCAAGTCCCTATTGGCAGGCGATTAGGGCCAATCAAAAGCGGCCATATTGGATACAAGTTCAAGGGGTTTCGTATAAATTATCCTCAAATGTTTCGTCTCTGTTCTGTTCGATGAAACAATGGAACACAAAGGCTTGTTGATTACAAGCAATTGTGATTAAATTGTTCTCGTTCGGGCTACTTGTATTTGACTCATCATAATTGGATAATACATTTTGCTAATTTCCGATCAATGCAATATCAAACATTTTTAGCATGGAATATTTTTTCAAAATGCGGTTGCATCATCTGAAATCATCACTGACAACAAAAATTTGTTATCTTCCTTCTCACATCAAAGATTAATGAATACTTGAAATTTTTATTTATCAAACGTTGGACACCAAGAGTAGTTTAAAGTCTAACCCTTTATGATTCAAATTATAAGAGAATTGTTGATGGATTTGAGATGCAAACTCTACCATAATGAAATGTGAGATAATATTAAATTTAAATTGAGAATCAATAATCAATTTATATTGATGTTGTGACGGGCGTGATTTTGAATCAACAAATAAAACGTGCGTGCTCAATTAATAAACAAATAACAAACAACCGCTCGCTCTTAATTTCCTATTGAACTCTTGAAAGAAAATTTACAGGTTCCTGCAATTTATGTCTGCATAATTACTTCATCATTAAATTAATGATGAAACTTATCAATAGAAGTTTCACGCTATACGTTTCGTCGCTTTTAACTTTAAATCGAATATTTACAATATTCACCCTCTTGATTTGGTAAATTTCAAGCACCGCAATATCTTACTGCAAATCTGACCATTGTGACCAATACGTGAATGTATACCCATTCAAAGGTAGTCTTGATTCATGTATTTATTCTCTTGACCTAATATCAATTTCATTTTAAACCTGAATTAATGACTTGAAATACATATATTGCTTTGTTCTAAAATCAAACAATGATAATTTTTGCACTCGTTTGGTCCCACGTTTTCAAAAGACTAATAAGTTGCTCATTTGAATGTGCCTTCTGAATCACTCACGGCTCATCAAGATTTAATTGATAGTATTACCATGCATGATTTTAAGAAAATATTTCGTGCCTACAGTTGCCTGCTTATCCATGAGCCGGAGCCTGATATTGCCGGCTCAGAAATTGCGTCCGGTCCGCGCTGCTGCCACTCCTGGTTTCAGGGACTGACAGCCTGGCATTTCCTGGGCATCTTCTTTAATTCCGGGCCTGGAGAAAATTCAAGCACCTAATTTAGGTGACGAGGCAAGCCGACTTGAAGATTCGACGCAGCTCCAAGTGAGACGTAATGAGTTCAAAGAAATGGAATATGTTACGAAATTAATTCCATGAGTAAGGAGGCTAACAAATGAATTCACGGCCAGACGCTTTTTTGCGGTAAGAGAACATTGCAGTATTTGATAATGGGAAGGTATGATCGAATTACAGAAGAGATATTATTAATCACTCACATCGTATTGCGATATTGAAAGAATTTGATTTCATAAATGTATACCACGATGGCAAAAGGCGATTTAAAAAGGACGAATTAATTCAATAATTGATTGAAAATTTTGATAATTGCGTTAAAAATTGTGGCTTTAAATAATAATATGCATTATCAAGAAAATTTGTTTATACTAATTGCCAACACCTTATCAATTCCTGAACTATTAGAAATTTTTCTCCTGAATTGGCTAACAGTTTCTGAGAATTTAGAGGCTGTAAGGCGCTTATACATGCGGAGAAATTCAATGGAAGTTCTGAGGACGAAAATCGAAGCTCCCAGAGGGAAGGTAATGGCCTAACAGCTGTGGTCGCGTCTACTCGTGCAGTGATTTCCTAGAATTGCGGCGGGGTTTATTCAACGTACGCAATTACAGTAAATTATTCAAACGAGCGCTGTAGGTGCAGGTTCAAACATTAGGGAATAAACTGGGGGCTAGTGTAGTTCCCCGATGTATGGTACGATGTATTGGGATATTTTCATTTATCAAGAAAGTAAAAGATTTCTCATCCCAGAGGAAACAATTTCTCAACTCATATTTTGTAGGTCTCAGACGAGTAGCCCTGTCAAATGAGCGGCGTTGTAAACATATGTTTCCGAAAGATGATTGCCAGATATTCAAAATTTCGTGTGTTAATCGCATAAGGAAATACATTACAACGAAAATCAGCTCTGAATGCGTCGCTCTGAATACTAATATTAAAAATTTAAATTAATTAAATTATAAAGTTAAGGCTTGTGTTCCAATTTCTTATCCTAAACGAAAGCTGGGAGCCTTCTTGTACAGAAGTTGAGCCAATTTAATCTAATATGCGCAGTTCATATATTATGTACTTGAAGCTTGGAGCGTCAAAAATTTCAACGTTATTGCATGACTTAGCAAGTCTATTCACTTTTCTCGCTTATATGCAAGGGAAGTTCCTTTAAGATTTTTCAGAATTCGGGATATAAAATTTTTTGGAAGGATTTATGCAATTATTATTGTGCTTATATTGATTTGTTATATTGGATTAGCATCAAGTTTTGTGCATTCAAATGATTCTACTGAAAATAATCATCTATGCATTAGATCACCTACATTTATTGCGACGTGGGAATTAATTGGATGGAAAATTGTGCCTCAATTACCGTGTTAGTGACAAGATGTTGCAATATTTTTCACGTATTTTATTTATTTTTAAATTTTCTGGCCTGCGTAACACGCTCATCTTCGTCTTCCTGGCGCTTAAATCGCGAGCGTCACGGGCTTGAATTTTGATCGGAAAAGGAACGAAGATATGATCCTATCAACATGTCCTATAAACGAAGATCTGATCCTATCAACATGTCCTATAAACGAAGATCTGATCCTATCAACATGTCCTATGAACGAAGATCTGATCCTATCAATATGCGCGCCTTTGTTTGAGGTCGCTGGTGCCAACCCTGAAAAAACGAATAAAACCAACAATTGTGTGTGTGACCAACGCGGTCCTTAAATATGCTAATTTTTGTACAAGTACCATGAATATTTGCGTTGATTGTTCTTAATCTCGAGCCCAGAGAAGTTTTATTAATATAAAAGTTGCGCATAATAAATCAATTTAACTGTTTTCTGAAGTGAAATCAATCAACCTCAATGTTGTAGTGCAATTAAGGCTGGAATTCGGTTCACCATTCTAGCGTCTTTTTCAGGCAAGCAATGAAAGCTCATTTATAATAATCCTCTCGAGTTTTTTTTTTATCGCGAAATGAATGCATTACAAAACTGCCCAGCGAAAAATTGACAAAATTAACTTTTGTACAAATTAGTTTACCGAGCAAATCCACGTACTTAACTCATGGAAAAATCAAACTTGAATGTTTTAACTGACTCTACTTTATTGGTCAATCCTATACTGTTATGAATTAATTCAACACGAACTAATCTTCGTATTCCGTGTATTCTTGTCTGTCATTTTCTGTTGTGACTGCATGAAACCATGACTAGCTAATTTTGTCACATCCACCCCTACACATCCAAGAACCGAAACTAAACTCTTCTTCCCTGATGAATTAGCACAGCAAGCCATTAGTTCGAGGCAATTATTCATTTGCTGTGAGAGAGAAACTGCGACCAAGATACCGTCGGCCTGCTGATGAATGGCTCGCTAGTGTCCCTGGGCCTGCTGATGAATGGCTCGCTAGTGTCCCTGGGCCTGCTGATGAATGGCTCGCTAGTGTCCCTNCAGGTCTCGCCTGCACCAGGTCTCGCCTGCACCAGGTCTCGCCTGCACCAGGTCTCGCCTGCACCAGGTCTCGCCTGCACCAGGTCTCGCCTGCACCAGGTCTCGCCTGCACCAGGTCTCGCCGGCACCAGGTCTCGCCTGCACCAGGTCTCGCCTGCACCAGGTCTCGCCTGCTCCAGGTCTCGCCTGCACCAGGTCTCGCCTGCTCCAGGTCTCGCCTGCACCAGGTCTCGCTTACACGATATTTCAGGCGCAGAAATTTTTTTACAGTTAATTCATTATTGTTGTTATTACATTGGGCATGGAGATGCAGGTGTGAATCAGCCCTGTTGTAATTGTCTCATGTTTAGATTATTTAAATGGAGTATTAAGCTGAGTAAATTATACTGAGGATATAAAGCACAATAATTTTAATATCAGCAGTTTAAATTTGAATATCAAAAACGATTTAATTCAATATGTACCAGATTCTCCAAGGATTATAATATGCTTAACGATTATTGCTCATTTTCGATTGTTTTTATAGGCATATGATATTTTTCAACAATATTATTAGCTATTCACGCGAAAACTTTTACCATTTCCTGAACTTTAAAGTTGGAATGGAAGTGGTTTAACACCTTCGCTGATGAGATACTGTGAAGGCAATTATTTGCCTGCCGAATATTGCTTTTAAAATCAACTTATCCTAATACAGTAGAAACCCTTATTAGCATCGATGTCGTGTATGTATGTCCGAAAGATACATCCAAATACAACTCATGAATTTAACATAAATTCTTTAGTAATTGACGCCTATAATTATAACACACATCTCTGTTGTTCTTAACAGATTTAAACATATTTAGTGTTTCTTCACAAGGAACAATCTTGCTCAGACAGCGCCAGGTTAAGTTGCTATACCTCATCAAGGAACAGCTTACGTGTTCCGAGAGCCACGTTCATAAGAGGCGCTGAGAGCTTCACTATTTTTACAGCAGGAAGAGCTGGTCGTTGGTCGTTGGTCATTCCGTGCCGGACTAACGCATTGCTCCGCTATTCCGGACCTGCGGACGCGCATTGCTCCGCTATTCCGGACCTGCGGACGCGCATTGCTCCGCTATTCCGGACCTGCGGACGCGCATTGCTACGCTATTCCGGACCTGCGGACGCGCATTGCTCCGCTATTCCGGACCTGCGGACGCGCATTGCTCCGCTATTCCGGACCTGCGGACGCTCGCTGACTCAGCGCGGGGGTCATTACAGGGTCCACAAGCGCTCACAATAATCGCGTTATCGATTGTTGATAAATGAAGCATCCCTATCTATACGTTTCTGTAAGTAAATGACGAAATATATTTTTTGTCAGGTATTTGCCCTAAATATGTTTTAAAAAGAGAAATGTGTTCTATATTATATTGTACAGAAATAGGAGAGAGATCCCGAATATTGAACGTAAATGATTAAAAGAAATGTTTAGCAGCATCTCCTTGCCTAGTACTGCATCATCACGAACAATTCAAAAGAAATAATTTCCGAGTTAATCTTCTCCGTTGCCACATTGATCCTTGTACGTTGGTGGTTCACACTTTATTTGTGAGCATTGTTATCATTAAAGTATCGTCAATGCATTTAATTAACTATATAGGTAACGGCAGTGCTAAGTTACGATTTCCCAAGTAATTTTTAGATTTGTTAATATTTGCAATGGAAAAAACATTTAATATATTATTTTCACTTGCGGAACGTGATTTGGTTCAATGCCCGAAGAGTTAAATCCATTAAAAATAAATGAATTTAAATTGCCTACTGGGAGCGTAATAACGTTACGGGCGATGACGAGTTCTAAGAATTATCTTGCCAAGTGTCCAGCAGATTCATATGTATATCAAAGACATGAATTCCAAAAATGCAGGAAAATTAACTTAAGAAATTCCACCAGCGAAACAGAGTAATAGTTCGATCAGAGGTCCTTATGTGTTTTCTTTCGAACATATGAGCAAAATGTGCCTCAAAGATTGAAAATAATGTTTGGAATTATATTCCCTGCCCCGTTACCCTCCGCAGATCTGGTGTCATGGCAACTTGATGCAATATTTGTGTTCAATTGATCTGTTTTGCCTCCACCGCGCGATGAGATACAATTTTTAGTACCAGCTTGTCTCCCGAACTAATGAAAATTTTATCCTCTTTTTAACTGACTGCCACGTAAAAGCTAATAAGAATTTCAAAAGAAGAATTGCCGTGAAAGATTGCGGCTATTTTGCACACGCGTCTGAGTAGATGATCTTTAAAGACTGGGAGTTGGTGTTGAATTTGGAGTTATGTGACCGCTGAGTTATACTTCTATTGTGGAAGCATTTATTGCGAATGTTCTGCGATTGGTAGTCTTCCTTCAAAGACTCACTTCATATACACGACAGCGTTCCTTCAAAGTAATACGCTCTTTTAGCTATGTTTATATACGGTTTATGATACTCAATAATTAATAGTTTCAAACATATATAAATTAACTGTGAATGTTCTTAAGCAATCTTCACGCTACAAATGAGATCATCCTACATGCGATGTTTATGATTACGTTTACGATCCTAAGATGGCAAGTTTTACGTATCGCCTGCTAATTTACTGATATGTCTTGAATGTTTCCAATATTTATATATAAACTGAAAATTCAGCGAATACCAGAGGTAACGAATTTTCTGTAAGGAACATAATATGATGTGAACATTTTTTGCGTGAAGATATTTTGCTCCGAGTTGTGGAGGTAGCAGCTCTGGCAGACAGAAGCCGGAGGCGTGCGGTGCCAGGCGAATAAATAAGACGGCGTCTGCACCTCAGCTGCGTCGCTGTCTCTGGCAACACAGCCACACCAGAAGATGGGCCTTTCTTGCTGCTGCTGTCACCACATCGACGATAGAATACAACGTTGCTGTCTTGGGCACCACTGCCATGCTGTCACCACATCGACGATAGAATACAACGATGCTGTCTCGGGCAACTCAGCCACACCAGAAGATGGGCCTTTCTTGCTGCTGCTGTCACCACGTCGACGATAGAACACAACGTTTCTCAGCATGGAAATAGTAAGTCAATAGTATTGCGTAATAATGGTATTCTCTGCTACTTAATCCTGTGTTTGAATTATTACAAAAATGAACTCTATGGCCTGAAGGTATGAAGAATAATACATCCCGCAGAACTCTCAGTGGCTGAAGTGGGAATTGATATTTGAAATTCTGTCCATTTCTCACAAAATAACCTTCTAACTAATAATGCCTTTAATTAATCATGCACTGTTCACCTCACGAGTAACAAGGTAATGATGCTGTATCTTCGATCACGAACTCGCGCCAATTTATTTTGATTTAAATACAGGATTTCGTGTTATGTTTAGTTAGTACGTCGACACATTCATCTGCCAGGTTAATTGGACGAAATTTGAACGCAAATTACCTCTCCGGGATCAGAAGCGTCGCCTGATGATCAGAGGAGCTTGTCGCCTGATGATCAGA
>NW_025946398.1:166768-224390 GCF_000764305.2 Hyalella azteca
GCAATGACACTGTCTCTTATACAGATATTAATTTTTTTCCCGCCATGGCTTTTGAGTTTTTAAGCGCTGGCAACATGATGGAACTGGGTTTAAAAGCGTATGTAAACGCAAAAAACTTGGTTATTTAAAATATAACTGGGTTTAGAAACGCACTTCATCGCAAAAAAACTCGGTTATTTAAAATATAACTGGGTTTAAAAAGTTTCAGGGTCATTGGAATTTAAGATAGAATTATGTAAGAATATAAATTCGAACGATACATTGCAAAAAAATGCGATGTTCAGGATAAGAGGTTGCATCGCTTGATTGTTGAAGTGGATAACAATTTTACAAAAATATGAAAATAAAAAACTAGAATAGAAAGAACTGAAAGAAAGATAATTTCAAGCCGTCAGAGATGATTATAAATTTGTTCGTTTTTTCTCAACTATAAATAATCGAGTATAAGTAACCATGCAATTCCTGCCAACGGAGATTATGATTTCCGTGAATGTATTTTTCTCTTCGTTTGTCACGTACTATATTCTATGAAAGTTTCAAGCCATTTCTGACGTTCATAGTTCTGAGGTATTGGGTTTTATGCAAAACCAATGCAGCTCGCAAATTATATTTATGCAGCTCGTTTCACCGATTTTATGGCCCCATTGTCATATTGACGCTCGGCTCGAACAGAAATCGGTTTCACTGCATCCGCAATTGCGACGAAGACACGGCTCTTCACAATCTACTCAAAAAATACGAATTTCTCACAAGCTCCTCAAAAATACGAACTTCTCACAAGTTTCTTCAAAGCATAAAATCCTCACAAGTGCCTAGAAAAAGCACGGCTCCTCACAAGCTCCTCAAAAATACGAATTTCACACAAGCTTCTTCAAAACATAACCTCCTCACAAGCTTCTTCAAAACATAAGATCCTCACAAGCTCCGAAAAAAAGCAAGATCCTCACAAACTCCGCCAAACGAACATCTTCCTTATAACTTGCTCTACTCCACCACATGCAGGTAGGCTTCAAACTCGGACAAATCGGAAATTAATTTCCCCACCGCACTCAGTTCCTCGAAATTATTGACATCTCGATTACGTCTACCCGGCTCTGCAAATCATTTGGAATGCATCGAATCATTTACAAGTCCATTGCTAACCAATGCAGCATCTGCTTGTGAATACGTTTGAAAATGGCTGGTCCAACGACGCGGGATTCTTCGGAATTTTCTATTTGATTAGACGCTCGTATCTTCTTTGACTGCCCGAGAGGAATATCGTGCTGACGAGAAGTGCTGCGTGCTGACGAGAAGGGCTGCGTGCTGACGAGAAGTGCTGCGTGCTGACGAGAAGGGCTGCGTGCTGNTAGCAGCGACCAGCCACATATGCGGGGGAGGTTAGCAGCGACCAGCCACATATGCGGGGGAGGTTAGCAGCGACCAGCCACATATGCGGGGGAGGTTAGCAGCGACCAGCCACATATGCGGGGGAGGTTAGCAGCGACCAGCCACATATGCGGGGGAGGTTAGCAGCGACCAGCCACATATGCGGGGGAGGTTAGCAGCGACCAGCCACATATGCGGGGGAGGTTAGCAGCGACCAGCCACATATGCGGGGGAGGTTAGCAGCGACCAGCCACATATGCGGGGGAGGTTAGCAGCGACCAGCCACATATGCGGGGGAGGTTAGCAGCGACCAGCCACATATGCGGGGGAGGTTAGCAGCGACCAGCCACATATGCGGGGGAGGTTAGCAGCGACCAGCCACATATGCGGGGGAGGTTAGCAGCGACCAGCCACATATGCGGGGGAGGTTAGCAGCGACCAGCCACATATGCGGGGGAGGTTAGCAGCGACCAGCCACATATGCGGGGGAGGTTAGCAGCGACCAGCCACATATGCGGGGGAGGTTAGCAGCGACCAGCCACATATGCGGGGGAGGTTAGCAGCGACCAGCCACATATGCGGGGGAGGTTAGCAGCGACCAGCCACATATGCGGGGGAGGTTAGCAGCGACCAACCACATATGCTGGACATTTATTTGAAGGGTGCCGGGCTGATGCGGTACCATGAGATTCCTGTGTTCAGTGGACGAGGCAAACGATGGCCCTGAGGGCCCTAAGTGGCAGGTTCAGTTGTTAGATGTGATAACGACACGAGTTTATTGTAAAAATTAAATACCGACTGCAATGACACGATTCCATTATCTGAGTCTGATGATGAATTGACTTGCTTGCAGATTTTTTGTCAGTGTTTTGTTAATTTTTAGCAACACTCATAATCTCTTTAAATATTCAAATCATTCAAACTCGAGTCCAGGAAAATTGTATTTTCAAAAGTTTATAATGACTCCTTTACAATGAACATCTTCTAACAAAAAATTATTTGCAATGCGAACAAAATTGTTATGTATTAATAAAAAATTCAGAAATAATATTAAATTTTAACGTTTAGAAATATTATGATACAATACTAGCCGAATGAGATCTAAAATACAGTTCAATAGGAAATGCAATGAATACAATTCATACTACATTTCCGAACAATTATTAGCTTTTCCAAAATATGTTTAACTCTAGTTTAAAACCTAAAATGTAATATGTACTAGTGCAGTCCCAGCAATATGATATCAAACATTCGACATCAACATCATGGTGCGGTATAACATTGATGATACACAAATAATACAATAAAAAATAGCGCGAAAAAAACATTAAAAAAAACCTTCGCAGACGCACCAGCGCATGCAGTGCACAGCTTGGATGGCAAACAAAGGCGAAAATAACAAATGCGCATAATGACTTCTGAAGCATAAATTTACATTAAACTCAAAATCTCTTTTTTTCTCTTTAAAAGAAATAAGTTTTCCGACTTACATATAAAAAGAAATTTTCGCATAATCACCATTTTTTATCACAACATTTCGCTTTAATTTCACTTCTAGTTGTCTGCTATAAATCTTACAATCAATATTTAACACATTTCTAATTGTCTAATCAGTCTGAAAATTTTAACACTTGCGTAAAGTCGGAGACAATGCATGAATCAATTAACAGAATAAATAATTTCAAAAAATTCATTTTTTATAATAAAAAATAGAAAAAATACTTTTGTCTGCAACAAGTCTTATGATCGATATTTAACACACTTCTACCTGTTCAATCGATCTGAAATTTTGCACACATGCGTAAAATCGGAGACAATGCATGAATTAATTGACATAATAAATAATTTTTACATAAAATAAATAATAAAAAATTGACACTATAAAAATTTAAAATAATTTTTTTTATATATCTAAATAAAATTATAAATTTATTGTACATGTGTAACATCGAAGACATTGGATTCTTCAGAAGTGTTGTCTATAAAAAGTAATTTTTGAACACATATTTCCAAATTATGGTACGTCAACGGATGTTGAACTGTGAACATTTGAGCATTGGATTTTATCAATCTTTTGCTTCCATCATACGACAGATCTTGTCATACACTTGGTCACATCATGCAATCTAATCCTGTCCTACATTTGTTCATGTCTCATATTTCTTACCGTCATATACTGTACATGCTTTTGATGGTATGTCAACGATGATATCATACATCTTTAATTGGCACGAGTTTGCTATCGTCACGTTAATGATTTTGCTGTACGTATAATTCGACATACAAATATAATTTGTTTGATTCCCATGCTAGCGTTCTTCTCGTCACCAATCCTCAACTCGCTGACAAGACCGCTGCAGCAATCCCGCCTCCTGCGCGTGGCATCCGCAGCGCTGAATGTCAGACTCGGCCGACAATATTGGCTAATGCAAGGACCCATAACAATATTTCCTCTAGACGATCATCACAAAAAATAACAGGTGCGCCTCAATAGACGTATAACTTGTATAGTTGAGTTAACAGAGTTTACCCTAGACCCTCTCATAGTCGTAGATCAGTCGTGAGTTGACAAGCGTTATCACTTAAATCTCGAATACATAAATCAGTCAGAAGTTGACTAGTTTTCCGAAAGTCGTCCGTCACTCTGACATGCCCGTCTGTCGATAAAACGATTGTCTTAAGTCAGCCAATATTTTATTTGTTCGTCGCTCGTCTGAACTTTTCGTGAAGTTTGAAAGTTTCATCGTGGCACTGAACTTAGGTTCTCAGTGGAGAAATCCTGAAACAGAGGTACACCATTTTTGAAGTTTAATTCTACAGCGTTTAGAATGTAATCGACTGCTCTCAAATCTTAATAGATATTTCCATCCAGCGGGGCACAACGACTAATTATTGCAATTATCACGAGCCGCTTGATTTAAGCGATGAATTATGTTATCTGTAGTAATTAATCTCAAAAATTCTAATTGAAATTATCAAAAATTGTATCGTGTGTGAATTCATAAGCGTATTGTGGTACCGCTGAGAGTTTACCTCCTGACACATATACTGATGATAAATAAGGTGGCTACTCCGAGGTGACGATGCCGAACGGTACAAATAATCCTGCTTCTCAGCAGAATGATTATTAAGAACTTAGAACATAACGCTCTGCATGTCCAATTATAGAACAAACAAGTGTTAGTTGCAGACGAACATCGAAACTGTAGAGTCTGGCGTCGCTAACATTCCTATAACATCCATTATCAAGAAAAAAGATTTATTAATTTAGAGATTTGTTAGCGTAGCTTTTCGCACCTTTCGTCTCTTGAAGTAGCCGTCCAATTAATCCTTTGCAATTGATTAGTGGCCAAATTTCAAGTGGACTATATCTTTAGTTTTGTGCATTTCATGTATACACTATACATCGATCATAATGTTGCGCATGCATTTCTATAACAAGAAATTTTAGATTATTCATGACTTGCTATATTACCACACTTATTTTGCGATAGGTAAATTAATGAAAAAAATGCGCGACGAAAGATGGTGTGTCAATAATCACTAAACTTTACCTGCATTTAAGCAATCAGAATTTTATCTTGCTCCGTCGGAGCAAGAAAAAAATAAATATTCTTGTGTTATAATTTTATTCCCGATTCTTCGGGAAATCTTTCACCAACCATTGGCTGACGAATTCTTTTGAATGAGCTGTGCTGAATCTGCATTCGTTGAGTAGCTCTACGAGCGCTTTCAAATGTTTCCATGCCATTCTACCAGCTGCCATATTGACTTTGAAAAATAGTTTTAAAACTCATACGCGTTTTTTGTGAATTTAAGCTAAAGATTTTATTATGGATAACAGCGTGACCAATCAAACATTGTAGTTTTTGGTTCCTTCGAATATTATTGATATTATTATATTGTGAGACTTTCACTCCTTGGGTGTCAAATCTACAAGGTGTTTTGATGAGAAAATTGCAAGACTTTTTAAACGTAGAATCAGAAATATTGTGAGGTACTAAGACACGTCTCTGACATGTGCCACTGACAGGTTCTTAAAATTGTGTCAAATTTTAGGTCGAAATGAAATCTGTCAAATTTATCGTCTTCTGAGAGCCACGTGATGGATTTCCTTGTCGAGTTTCGGACAAAAGTTTGCTGCTGAAACGGCATTACCTTTCAATATTCTTTATTTTAAAAATATGAGGGAGTTTGAGCCATGAAATCTTAACATTTATTCAGAAATTATTTAAAGTTGCTCGAATGGAAATTTCCTTGATAATTAATTTCGAACAGACAACTGCCATTTGAGAGAAATGTAACTACTCTCTCTCAAGGTCCCCCGAATTCCTTTATATCCTATCTGAGGACAGTTTCTTACAAAACCAAGTTTTCTGGGCCTATTCGGAGCAATTTCTGCAGAGAACAGACCGCTCCTACAATGCAATTTCCGACGACTGCTTTGACCGATTTTTCGGACGGAGGAGCAGTTTAACAGGAACTTGTGATGCATTTTATGACACCTCTTTTCGTGAACGATGCATCCATATATGTATGAACTACAACCGAGTTCTGTCACCAGCTTACCTCAGGAAAATGTTTACCCTTATGATCTCAAAGGCTTCAACACTAAACTATAAAACTTTCATCCAGTTGATTGCAAGGGACCAACGTCGTTCTGAAGACATTCTCGGTAATTGAATCTTTGTTTTGTAGGAAAGTTACCTAGGATGATATTTGAACAATGCAGTTCAGAAAAACGTGAATGCCACAAACTGAACAAATCTCTCCTCGCTTATCTTCAGCATTTAGGATGATTGAGTGCCGTGAAAAGATTCTTATAGCATTAACATCAACATCGAACCACCATGAATAATATATATAGTTAAGAGCTTTCTATTCATAAATTTAGATTTAGTTGCAACATGATCATTATAACATTTTTCATTTCGAAGTTTTGTTACATAAAATAATATTTGTGTCATGTAGCACAAATGGCATCGATACGAGATAATTCGAATAATTAACCCAATTATTAATTGTTCCTATTTCGACTCCGTGTCGTCGGCTGTCCAATCAAAAAATGATGCGTAACCAGTAATACTATATTCCAATTATATTTACAATTCTAAAACAATCGAATAGATTAGGTAAATTTATATACTTATATTTATGTCATCTGGCTTGTGATTACATATTTTCCGATCAGAACGTGACTATTCCGCCTTCCAAGTCTGGAATTCAAATTTGAATTGAAGACGTCACGGGCAATGGCAGGTAATTTTTGGTCGTTCCGAATTTCCAGCGTTCAATTTAGCTTCGTAGATTGGCCGTTCATAGGTTTTTATACTTTCAGCCTATTTTACATCAATTCTCCTAAAGCCGTCAGAATTTTTTCCTTTTTATCATTTATTTTATCATTTTATGAGCCCAGTTTGTTGCAGCCAGAAATCAATCATTATTTGCACGAGATAATGGAAAAGTGAAATTTTCTGTCCAAGAAAATTAAGTCAAAGAATTTTTCTTCCTAATAATCAGTTTATTAATTGCATGCTGTGAAATAAAGCGGACTCGACATTTATTACGTAAACCTCCTCAGTTATTGTTGAATTCCTTGTTCCCAACTGCACTTCTCTTGTATATTTCGTTCGCCTGATGTATGCGTGTCACTGACATTTTACTTTATTTCAGTTTTAAAAGCATCTATAGTTTCAGTTGTGGTGTTGGTTCTAAAGTGAACAGAAGGAAATGTTTTGTACGTGTGTTTTATTCTGAATGTCCGTGTAGCTAGGATACCTGACTTTTATCGTGTTATATGTTCGAAATAAATGATTTTACTTCTCGATTATACCTTATGTGCAATACTTATTTTATGTAACCATTTTTACCTTTGAATATTGTTTGTTTGCAGAAATAAAAGACAACTGAACAAAAGCTCGTGTATTCAAATCCTTCGCCAAACGAATATACGTAATAATTATTTTTCTGCTTTAATCACAATGGGATACAATGTTAGCTATTTCATACCAAAGCACTTCTTATTTATTATATATCAGAGAGAACTAATTACTTGTATGCCGTCTTGAATTAATTGATTAAATACGGCACAAGTTCTTCAATTGTCGAATATTAACTTAGTAGCTATATTAATTATAACAGCTGCTCAACTACCACTGGATTATATTACAGAAAATGGCCATTATGTTCCAATAAATCAAGGTTGAAAAATTACTCCCATACATAGTTTTTAGGAATAAATAGTAAAATAAGATTAACAAATTCCAGTCCTCAAATATCATCTGATATTATACCACAAAAACAGTCCTATGACAGAATAAATATTATGCAAACTGTACACCATCTCACCCGCAAACGAAAGCTGATGTAGGTCTGATTTCTGGTATTTAAATTATCGATTTGTGATGGTTGCACAAAAAATGCTAAAATGGTGATATATATGATATATCTATAGGGTTCAACAGACCCACGTAGCTTATGTTGATCCGCGTCAAGTGACATTTTCTCCTTCTGTTAATCCTTCAACACAGACCAGGGTTATTTGACCCCTTCTATTGCGCCGCCTTCTTCGCAAGTTCTACTGCGAAGATACTCTGATTAACTAATGGGTTCTGATGAAACAACTTTTAAAAAATGCAACTCCAGCGCCATGCGCCCTCTGCACAAATGCTAGAGGTTATCGCAGAAACTGAGGCAACGAAATCTTGTGCAGTGAAACACAAAACTTCGATCCTTGCGCTTGCATTCACGGCAGGCGCTCATCACAATCTCACGACAGTCTCAACAATTCCTAATTTATAAAGACTGATATGAATATCGAGGCCTCGTCCTTGTCTATTTCGGCTGTAGGGCTTGATTGAAATTTGAACGAAGGTAAATCTTTCAATAATTTCTCAATTCCTTGCTCCTCAATGCAGAGAGAATTTACTTCTTCATCTATTCAGCTCCTACAAAGCTCATGATTTATGAAATTAGTACGGCTCCTATAGACTATTTTTCTATCATGCAAAAGGCATATAAAACCAAACGTAAGGCGGAAGAAATAAATATAAGTGTAGCTTTAGTGAGGACGTCCGTATTAAAAACAGCAAGTCTACCATAAAGTCATACATAAACCTTTCATATTTAATGGTCTTAATATCAATTCCGCAAACCGACGAATTGCTGTAATAATTTGATACATAAAATAGGTTTGATTCATTAAGAAATAATATTCGTAAAAACTGTACTTGGATATTAGAGTGTAATTCGAGTGTTCTGAGAGACCAAGACAAATCTTTTTGATCACGTATCCGTGATGGGGAAATAAACCTCCGGTCTCAGACGGCTTACTTGCAGTGCCATTCTTAATTCTCAACTCGATAGAAGGTAGAATATGTGCTTTGCGAAAACACGAAAAAAGTCTTTTAGGCATTATTGAAGTAAATTAAAATGTTTGGGTTATGTGAAATGAGTAACAAACATTTGTGATCATGAAGTTGCCACCGCTACGAGAAATGAATCAAGATGGAGGAATTTCCGCTGACGCTTCACGAAGTTTTTGCAGCGTTTCTGATGAGAATCAATAGGAGATTTTTCATTTCCTCTGCTGTGACGGTACCCGTTTTCGTCACATACCTGAGAAATAGGGGCTCAATACAAAATTATAATTAACCTCATGTCATTCGATGTTTTTAAGAGATATTCGCGTCTCAGGCAGCTCTGAATGGACACTTTTCCGTGAAAGATTCATTTGGCACCTCGAGGAAATTTCCTTTTATGGCGCCTCAAGCGTGACACTAATTAAGGGCCTGATCAATGAATGTCGGCGCCTAAGAATGAAAGACTTCAAGCAATTCCTAATCTAATTAGAGGTTCCAATTATATCTTATCTCAAAGTAGATAATATGAAGAGGCATTGAGAATGAGAATCTTCCAATTTAGCGAGATTTGGAATTGCTTTCAACTGTTTCATCTCATCCAATTCATATTGTGTCAATGCTCTTCGAATATATCTGTCATGCAAGAACCTAATGTAGCTTCATAATATAAACGTTTACTTCCACGCAAATATTCGTGATTGCCTTGAAGTGATGTGAATTTATGAGATATAAGGTACGATTTTCTCTTAGTCTTGATATTGAATTTTATTGTGCATACAAAGCTTCAGTTGCAAAATAAAAATTAATCGATATCTTACAATACATACATTTACAAAATGTATGGTGTACTGAGATTCAATTAATTTTGAGATCGTTACAAAGGCATCATACCTTCTAAGATGTATTCCCTCATCAGAACCGTTCCCTCATCAGAACCGTTCCCTCATCGGAACCGTTCTCTCATCAGAAGCATTTCCACATCAGAACCGTTCCCTCATCAGAACCATTCCCTCATCAGAACCGTTCCCTCATCAGAACCATTTTCTCAACAGAGACGTTCCCTCATCAGAACCGTTCCCTCATCAGAACCGTTCCTTCATCAGAAAAATTCCCTCATCAGAACCATTCCCTCATCAGAACCGTTCCCTCATCAGAACCGTTCCCTCATCAGAACCGTTCAGAACCGTGCAGTGAGACGCTGGCGCCGGAGGGTGGAATTTGTTCCATTATTTATGTCCTGTTGTTTACTTCAGTATTTCTATACCTTGATGTTCGACTGTCAAATAGTCAGTTTTATTTCTTTTTTATACGAACGCCAAAGGCGCTTTCATAATATTAGAATAAGTCAAAGAAAAATTTTTTGTACTTCGTCAAAGCCTATAACATTTTATTTTACAAATATGGCCATAAATACTTTCAAGCTGGGGATGAATTCTCCAGCGACTTCAGAATGCAGTGAATATTTTAGTTTAATGAAGACATTTTTCTATTTGAATTTATTCATTTCATATGCAGCAAAAGGGTATTTCGGTGCTCTGGCTGATGAAACTCAGTCATCAGAGAGTATAACCATAAATTATTTTATGCAATATTAATGTTTAATGCAAGCCTGCTGAAATGCTAAGGTTCAAATTAAGAGGCTTGTTGAGCCTTTAGAAGCCGCTGAGAGAGCAGAGAAATTGCTCAATTGCCTCTGGAAATTGTGAGCTCAAGAAGATTTCATAACTTTTGGCCGAATGACGTCTCAAAAAACCTCAAAAAATGTTTAAAGATATTTTGCGAAGTCAGTCTGAGTTGTAGCTTACTACACAAGTCTAACAACAAGAAATCATTCGACTGCAAAAAGTTGAGGATTGTAAAGTTGAAACTTGCATTCTTCCAACTGTGGATAGAACATTTATCTAGATAGAAGTATTGTATTGTAGCTAGAATTATGACATGGTAGCTGTGATGAACATGGCAGCTGTGATGGACATGGTAGCTGTGATGGACATGGCAGCTGTGATGGACATGGTAGCTGTGATGGACATGGTAGCTGTGATGGACATGGATGCGTGCTTAAGAGAAGACCTGAGCAAACTGCACCACCAGCCGCCCATTTATCGCTGACTTGCCGGCTCAGTAGCGAGAAAAATACATCGGAATCGACCTCGAGGATATTAAGGATCATGGCTGAAAATTGTACACACTTGTCTTGTAATTGTGCAGGAAAAAAATGAATGAGAGTGCTCATGAATAACACTCGGTTCAACGTTCATAGCTCCTGCTTTGACAGCCAAGCGTATCAAATAAATTCAAAGAATTTATGCAGAGCTGAGGAAACTGTTGCTTTAGTTCTTCCGACTTTCGGTTTGAACTATTCCTGAAGTTTGAGATACGCAAGCGAATGTTGGTTTACAACATCGCATGTAAGGGCGCTTGAAGCCCACTGTTTGATCTACAAAGCTAGAGTAGCTACAGCTCGCTCCTTCGTGCGTACTCATGCAGGGTAATTCATTTGATTCCAAAGTTTGTTTCTGTCTGGCTTGTGCACAATTTGAACTGTGGTTCACTCCTAGATTATCGCCTGCAGCACCAATATCCATCATTTCCGTATTTTCGGTCATAAGAGTGCTTCTAAATTAAATAAATTAGGCTCCGAAGTCTTTTATTTTACTTTTCAGCGCATTTCAATACCCACGGGAAGTCCCAGTATTTGAATTATGAATCGTTCATCTCTACCTACTCGTATATCAATACCAGCATAGTCTTATTATGAGAACAAAATAGTCTCACTTATTGATATCACATTTTTGCTGCCATTTAACGTTTACCATCAAATTCAATAGGAAATTGTATGAATTTCTTCCAGAGGATCTAGCCAATTACGAGGTGCTGCATTTCAGAGCGCTATTCGATCCTCCTTAAAGGAACACCATAAGAGCGGCGTTGCCGAGAACACCATTAGGGCGGCCACGGCTTGACAGTTCTGGACGCCGTCGACAAAGACTTGTCGAGAAATTTTTAACCCAAAGTCCTCATTGTGAGCCACGGACCACACCTCTTTTATGCATGAAGCTCTTCTGCGGGGGAGGTTAGCAGCGACCAGCCACATATGCGGGGGAGGTTAGCAGCGACCAGCCACATATGCGGGGGAGGTTAGCAGCGACCAGCCACATATGCGGGGGAGGTTAGCAGCGACCAGCCACATATGCGGGGGAGGTTAGCAGCGACCAGCCACATATGCTGGACATTTATTTGAAGGGTGCCGGGCAGTTGCGCCATCATGAGATTTCTGTGTTCAGTGGACGAGACAAACGATGGCCCTAAGGGCTCTAAGTGGCAGGTTCAGTTATCAGATGTGATAATTAAACGAGTTCATTGTAAGAATTGAATACCGACTGACATGATGCCTATTGTCTATTCAATTCTTCAATTCACATGATGCCAATTCTAAAAATTCTAAGGAAATTTTGACTTGCCTTCAGTTTTTTGTCAGCGTTTAGTTAATTTTTAGCAACACTCATATTTATCTTAAATATTCAAATTGTTCAGACTCGAGTTCAAGAAAATTGTATTATATTAAGTTTGCTATTTTGCAATTCAAACTTCAAATTCTAAAATAATAATAAAACGTTCAAATTCAAATAATTCAATTTTTGCAATTCAAACAACATTGTTAAGTATTAACAATAAATTTAGAAATAATATTAAATGTCTAATGTTTAGAAATGTTACGAAATAATACTAAACGGATGAGAGATAAAATACAATTCGATAGGAAATGGAACGTTTGAATTCATAATTCATTTCAGTACAATAGGTCGCAAAATATGTTTCATTCTAGTATAAAATCTAAAAATTTAATATTTACTAGCGTACGTACAATTCGACACACATATATAATTTGTTTGATTAAGTATAGTCAACACTGTTAAGTCAACTTGTATAGTTGAGTTAACAGTGTTTACCCTAGACCCTCTCAAAGTCGTAGATCAGTCGTGAGTTGAGCAGCGTTATCACTTAAACCTAACATTCATAAATCAGTCTGGAGTTGACTAGTTTTCCGAAAGTCGTCCGTCACTCTGACATGCCCGTCTGTCGATAAAACGATTGTCTGAAGTCAGCCAATATTTTCTTTGTTTTTCGCACGTCTGAACTTTTCGTGAAGTTCGAAAGTTTCATCGTGGCAATGAACTTAGGCATAATTACAGATAATTATATTATCTGTAGTAATTATTCTCAAAAGTTCTAATTTAAATTCTCAAAAATTGTATCGCGTGTGAATTCATTAGCGTTAGATGGTATCGCTGATACCTTACCTTGTGAGACATACTGATGTGCCTACTGCGATGTGATGAGACGGAACGCTGAAATCCTACTTCTCAACAGAATGATTATTTTGAGCTTGGAACATAGCGCTCTGCATGTCCAATTATAAAAGAAACAAGTGTTAGTTACAGACGAACATCGAAAACTGCAACGTCTAGCGTCCCGAACATTCCTCTAGCATCCATTAACAAGAAAGTTGATTTATTAATTTAGATATTTGTTTGCGTAGAGAAATAAAAAATTTTTATCTCTTAAAATCCGTCCAATTAATCTTTTGAAATTAGTTAGAGGCCAAATTTCAAGTGAACTGCATATTTAGTTGAGTGCATTTCATGTACAAACTATACATCAATCATAAAGTTACGCATGCATTTTCATAACAAGAAATTTTAGATTTTTCATGACCGGCTTTATTACCACACTTATTTTGCGATAAGTAAATTGAAAAAATGTGAGACAAGTCAGTAGTATGACAAGAATCATTACAATTTACCTTCTTTTACAGGTTTGCATAAGATTATTAATACATTTTAATTCAATGTTACCGCTCAGCAATTAGAATGATTTCTTTTTCCGTCATAGGTTCGTCACCAACTATGGGTTGACAGTTTCTTTTGAATGAGCAGGACCGAATCTGCAATTGTTGCGTAACTCAACGAGCGCTTTCAAGTGCGAGTCGTCTGAGACTGGAGGTATATTTCCCCAAACAATTTTTGGGGAAGCGTATCGAAGGGTATAATATGGGGAAGCGTAATGATATGTACGTGATCCTTCCTTCAACTGCCATATTGACCTTGAAAAATATTTTTAAATCTTCTACGCGTTTTCTTTTTGAATGGAAGCTAAAGATTTTGTTATGGATAGCAGCGTGAACAATTAAACATTGTTATTTTTGTGGGGGTTTCTTCGTTTATTATTTTATGAGACTTTCACTCCTTGGGGGTCAAACCTACAGGCTGTTTGAAGGAAAAAATTGTAAGACTTGTGAAATATAGAATAAGAAATATTGTGAGGTACCAAGACGTGTCGTTGACATGTGTCACCGACACGCTCTTAAAATTCTGTCAAATTCGAGGTTGAAATGAAATCTGTCAAATTTATCGTCTTCTGAGAGCCAATCAACACTAAACTCTAAAACTTTCATCTAATATAGGTCGTTTTCCCCATAAAAGCGCAGTTGATTGCAAGGGACCAACGTCGTTCTGAAGACATTATCGTTAATTGAATCTTTGTTATGCAGAAAAGTTACCTAGGATAACTTCTTGAACAATGCAGTTCAGAAAAACGTGATGAATGTTACAAAATGAACAAATCTCTCCTCGCTTATCTTCAGCATTTAGTATGTTTGAGTGCCGTGAAATGATTCTTAAGGCATTAACACCCAACATCGAACAGCCATGAATAATATATATAGTTCAGAGCTTTATATTTATTGATTTAAATTTAGTTGCAGTATGACCACGATAACATTAATCATTTCGATGTTTAGTTATAAAAAATAATATTTGTGCCATGGAGCGCAAATGGCATTGATACGAGAAAATTCAAATAATTATTAACACGTCAAGTGTTAATAATTGGGTAAATTGTGATAAATAATATTAATTGTTCATATTTCGAATTCGGGTCGTCAGCTATCCAATCAAAAATGATGCTTAGCCAGTATGGATGTTTTCCAATTATACTTACCATTTTAAACAATCGAATAGATTAGGTAAATGTATATACTTAAATATATTTCATTGCGATGGTGATTACATACTTTTCGATCAGAACGCGAGCATTCCGCCTTCCAAGTCCGGAATTCAAATTTGAATTGAAGACGTCACGGGCAATGGCAGGCAATTTTTGGTCGTTCCGAATTTCCAGCGTTCAATTTAGCATCGTAGATTGGCCGTTCAGAGGTTTTTATACTTTCAACCTCTTTTACATAAACTCTCCTAAAACCATCAGAATTTTTCCCATTTTAGCATTTATTTTTGTCATTCTATGAGCCCAGTTTGTTTCAGCCAGAAATCAAACATAACTTGCAAGAGCTAAAAGAAAGGTGAAATTAAAAGAAATTCCAAGAAAATTGAATCAAAGAATTTGTATCCTAACAATCAGTTTATTTATAGGAAGCTGTGATATAATTGGACTTTACATTTATCATGTAAAACTTCTTAGTTATTTTTTATGCCAAAATCAGAGTGGGATATAATATTGGGAGTTGGTTGGCTAATTCATACCAATTCACTTCATATTTACTACATATCATAGATAACTAATTGCTAGAATTAATCATCGAATATTAATTTGGTAGCTGGGTTAATTATCCCAGCTATATATACTCGGCTTCAACAAGAAGCCATTATGATCTACTAAATCAAGGTTGAAGAATTACTCCCGAACAAAGTTTTCGGAATAAATAGTAAAATAAGATTTACAAATTCCAGTCCATAAATTTAATCTGATATTATACCACAAAAACAATCCTACGACAGAATAAATATTATGCAAACTGTACACAATATCACCCGCAAACAAAAGCTTATGTAGGTTTGATTTCATATAATTAAATTATCGATTTGTGATGGTTGCACAAAAAATGCTAAAATGGTGATATATATGATATATCTATAGGGTTCAACAAACCCACGTAGCTTATGTTGATCCACGTCAAGTGACATTTTCTCCTTCTGTTAATAATTCAACACAGACCAGGGTTATTTGACCCCTTCTATTGCGCCGCCTTCTTCGCAAGTTCTACTGCAAAGATACTCTGATTAACTAATGGGTTCTGATGAAGCAGCTTTAAAAAATACAACTCCAGCGCCATGTGCCCTCTGCACAAATGCTAGAGGTTATCGCAGAAACTGAGGCAACGAAATCTTGTGCAGTGAAACACAAAACTTCGATCCCTGCGCTTGCATTCACGGCAGGCGCTCATCACAATCTCCCGACAGTCTCAACAATTCCTAATTAATAAAGACTGATATGAATATTGAGGCCTCGCCGTTGTCTATTTCGGCTGTAGGGCTTGATTGAAATTTGAACGAAATTAAATCCTTCAATAATCTCTCAATTCCTTGCTCTTCAATTCAGAGAGAATTTGCTTGTTCATCTATTCAGCTCCTACAAAGCTCATGATTTATGAAATTAGTACGGCTCCTATAAACTATTTTTTATCATGCAAAAGGCAAATAAAACCAAACGTAAGGCGGAAGAAATAAATATAAGTGTAGCTTAAGGGGAGCGTCTACCCTAAAAATTATCTCGGCTATTTACAGTCGGATCACTCTGAAACTTGGTACAAATATGTAAAATGGAAAAAACTCGCATTATGTTCGTGTGAATTTTTTGAAAAAAAATGAAAGAAAACGTGAAATTCTTAGAAAACGGCTATAAAAGGGGGTATTGAAGAAATGGATCTAGTCCTAGGATTTCCAAGCTACAACATCGAGACACATATCATTCGATGCGTGAGGTCTTCATCTACAAAATGTCCATCCTTTTTTTTGAAATTCCAATTTTTGTGGAAGTGGGGGGCATTTTTCCAAAATGTTCGGAAATTTTTCGATTTTCCCCCCGCTACCCCCCTCTTTTTGCAGAATAAGCTATTCCGGACCTGCGGACGCGCATTGCTCCGCTATTCCGGACCTACGGACGCGCATTGCTCCGCTATTCCGGACCCTCGGACGCGCGCTGACTCCGCGCTGTGGTCATTACCGGGTCCAGCAGCGCTCACAATAATCGCTTTATCGATTGCTGATAAATGAAGCATCCCTTTCTATAAGTTTATCTATATAAATGTCAATTTTTTTTGTTCGCCCGTCAGAAAAATCAGATATTCGCCCTTTATACGTATTAAACAGTGAATTGCATTCTATATTATGTTGCACATAAATAGGAGAAAGATACCGAATACTGAACGTAGATAAGTAAAATAAATGTTTAGCAGCATCTCCTTGCCTATTACTGCATCATCACGAACAATTTGAAATAAATAATTTCCGAATTAATCTTCTCCGTTGCCACATTAATCCTTGTACGTTGGTGGCCTACGTTTTATTTGTGAGTATTATTATCATTAAAGTATCGTCAATGCACTTAATTAACTATATAGGTAACGGCAGAACTAAGTTGCTATTTCCCAAATAATTTTTATATTTGTAAATATTTGTATTGAAAAAAACATTTAATATATTATTTTCACTTGCGGAACGCGATTTGGTTCAATGCCCGAAGAACTAAATTCATTGAAAATTACTCGTGAAATTGTCTACCGGGAGCGTATCAACGTTACGGGAGATAAAGAGTTTATTATCTTACCAAGTGTCCAACAGATTCATATGTAATATCAAAGACATTAATTAAAATTATACAGGAATATCGACTTAGTAAATTCTTCAGCGAAACTTAGGAATAGTTCCTTCAGTAGTGTTTATGTGTTTTATGACGAGCGGACGAGTAAAATGTGCCTCAATGATTGAAAATATTGTTTGGAATTATATTCCCTGCCCCGTTACCATCCGCAGATCTGGTGTCACGGCAACTTGATGCAATATTTGTGTTCAATTGATCTGTTTGGCATTCACCGTGCGATGAGATAGACTTTTAGGACCAGCTTGTCTCCCGAACTAATGACAAAATTATTATTTTTGCAACCGACCGTCACGTAAGAGCTAATAAGAGTTTCAACTGAAGAATTGCCGGGAAAGATAATGACTATTTTGCACGCGAGTCTGAGTAGATGATCTTTAAAGACTGGGAGTTGGTGTTGAATTTGGAGTAATGTGACCGCTACGTTATACTTCCTATCTTACCATGGCGACAGCGTTCTTTCAAAGTAATATGCTTTATTTTCCTATGTTTTTGGACGAATATATATCTATATATATTTTCCTATATATCTGACGAATATGTATCTATTGATTGATATATGATATGATACTCAAAAGATATGATACTATCATAGATAGTACAATTGTATCATACTCGTATATCAAGATATGATATATGAGATATGATACTCAAAAATCAATAGTTTCAAAGAAATAAAAATGAACTCTGAATATTCTAAAGTATTCTTCCCTCTTCAAATGAGATCATCCTACACGCGAGGCATATGATTACGTTTACGATCATAAGATGGTAAGTTTTACGTATCGCCAGCTAATTTACGGATATGTCTTGAATGTTTCCAATATTTATATAAACTAAAAATTCAGCGAATACCAGAGGTAATGAATTTTCTCAAAGGAACATAATATGGTATGAAAATTTTTTGCGTGAAGATATTTTTCTCTGAGTTGAGGAGGTTGCAGCCCTGGCAGACAGAAGCCGGAGGCGTGCTGTGCCAGGCGAATAAATAAGACGGCGTGTGCACCTCAGCTGCGCCGCTGTCTTGCAGCCCTGGCAGACAGAAGCCGGAGGCGTGCGGTGCCAGGCAAGCTGTGATGGACATGGCAGCTGTGATGGACATGGTAGCTGTGATGGACTTGGTAGCTGTGATGGACATGGCAGCTGTGATGGACATGGCAGCTGTGATGAACATGGTAGCTGTGATGGACATGGCAGCTGTGATGGACATGGCAGCTGTGATGGACATGGTAGCTACAACTTGAATTTCTTCACAAGTCCGTGCGCAGAATTCCTCCCAATAAGGTTCTTGGCGCTCTATTAAAATCCTATTAACTCATCAAGAAGCGCAGACACAATCCTATCAACCCTTCTCCTCCACATCAGGCGGCCAGCGCTGATAAATCCTTATGAACCATTCCCCTTTTTATCGAGGAATGCACTGACATGAACCTTAATTAGCAGCGATATTTCTTCACTCTTCTTTGTATTAATTAAGGAGTGCAACATAAATCTTCCCCCTGTAGATATTCTGCGAGTTCGATATCGAGTCGTCAGAGGGTATAAAAAAAACAATAACATTATCTCGTTACCTGGGATCTGATACGTGGTTCATCCGTATATTTTCTTATTATTATTATGGAAAGCGACGAACTTCAATGTACAGGATTATATTTAAGGTATTGTCAATACGGATGACTGAGAGTTGAGTTCGGACTGAAACAGCGTCGAGTTCTTCCGCTTGATGCCCCAGAACTCTAACGTCCTCATACCCATAAACATCTTCTGATCCTATCGTTCCTTCAACGTCCTCATATCCATAAACATCTTCTGATCCTATCGTTCCTTCAACGTCCTCATACCCATAAACATCTGATCTTATAGCTCCTTCAACGTTCATATAACCATAAATATTTACAGATCCTATAGTCCCCATTCGGCTTCCTACCCTTCTTCGCATAGCTCGTTCCTTATTCAAAAGACAAAGACTTCATGAAACAATTTTGTTGAGGCTTTGTTGAGGCTTTTTAAATAATATTTAATGACTTTTTCTACTTTGGCTGCGGCAGAGGCAGCAAATCAGACGAATTATGCGTAATTGAAATGATAAGAAAATGAACAATAAAATAAATTAAGATATACATCATAAAACTGCATGCATTTTTTTATTAAACGTTGGCCTCACAATTGGTGCTTCTCGCTACATTGAAAGTCAATGTAGTGAAATATAAGATGTTCCAATATTGTTCCAGTTGCCTGCAATACCTCTTGTGGCGCCTACGCATTGATGTTCAACATTCACCAGCGTTCAAAGTAGCTGAAACTTCCTTGAATATTTACGGTACTGCCAATGATTGTCATTGGCCAACTTCCTCACTTAATTACTGACACTTCAGAAACTTCATCAACGTCGAAGTCTGGCGCGATGCAAATTATGACTCGTACTGCATTAAATTCAAGTTTATCCAATTATAAAATGTTTTCATTATTACTATTTATGATCTAGCCAGCTTGCACATTGTGTGTGATAAGGAATATTTTATGTAATGAATCAGCATCCAATGCTAATGAATTGTTTTTAAATGCAGAATAACGTATATCGATCATGTCGGCATTTAACATGCTGCTGCGCTATCAACGACCATACTTTGCTACAATATTATGATGAAAGGGGAATTTTCGTCAAAAGATATTAAAATATGGCGGATGGCGTCCCTCGATCACCCAAAACTCAAAATTTTTCAATGCCAGGAAGCGAACAATTTCACGTTTAAGAACAATTTATCCTAATAGATCTCCGTGCAGGGCAATGCTTGGTATGTTTAGAAGTCCCGTGAACATCAAAACGGTTACAATATTACACAGGTAAGAAGTCTCTGGATGTTAAGGGATGCTCGTACATGTCTTACAAGTTCAATATCAGGCATAAGAAGCGCTTCTTATGTTAAAAGAGACATCCGAGGGCCGTAACCGTCTTCCCTGTTATTAAACTGTTGACGGTCAAGGCAGAGCCCGCTATTTGCGTACATGAACAGTACACTACATGAACGTTTACAGGACAATGCATTACATGAACATTTCTAGTACAGAGTTATTGTCCGGAGAAATTTTAAATATTATACAAAAATATTGCCATTGGCTCTCACATAGTTCTCATTTCTAAGTGGCCAGTTCTTTTCACAGCGAATTTCACACGATAACAGATTCAGATTTCATCAACTCTTCTGCATCTTTAATTTTTTCCAATTGAGCTTCTATCTGATAAAATACTCTCTTGCCACTGATCTGGTGTAAATATAGTATTCATTTTCCCGTACTTCTTTTAACTCATATTTTACTCGCGATCATCTGCCATGACACGTCACCAGAGGTCGTCTCGCTTTAAGTGAGCGCAGGCTCTCCAACAAACGTCGGGGGCTGGAGGTCAGCTGGCAACTCCTCTCTTCGCAGTCACGGTTAAGATGATGAAAATACAGATTTCAAATATATTCGCAAGAAGGCAAGCATAAGAAATTACTAACAATGTCATATTACTAACATTGTCTATTTCAATGGTTCATATTTTTAATAAATTTTTTAAGGTTATGGGCTAGACGGATAAGAGACGATGACCCACACCTGCGAAATGTAACCGGAATCAAGAACAAAAAACAATCAAGCTTCATCTTTGACGTATTCTCCTGCTGCAAAGTTTCAACTTCCGAAGCAAGCAACCGCGCACTTTTTACGTCTTAGCAAAATCTCTGCTATTCCGGGACTCGAAGTTGCGCTGCCGTGGAACGATCAGCCTCCATAACTATGTTCAAGAATGCCATCCCATGAAGCTCGCTGGTCGACACGAGACTCTCGAACATACATTAAACTTTTAAATGGACCGCCTTGTCAGCGTCAGAACGTTGTATTTTTTCAGCGGAATGCGGCAACTAAACAAGTTGGAAGTATGCCTTTATGAGAGGTGTACCAGGACAGGTTGAGCGACTTGTTCTCTATGGAGAAACAGGAGCAAAGGATCAAGGATCAACATTACTGCCAGATTCTAACATAAATAATTTCCTAACAGCAAAATGTCTTTCAGTGATATTCAGCCTTCGACTACAATTGCGTATTTTTACGGGTGAGTTTGAAGAGAAGAAGATTACAACTTTACACTTCACAAAAGCCCCATTAAGTCTTATTCTTCCTCAACTCGAGGAATTAGTTCAATTTTTCTCCCCTACTTTAATGATTTTAATTGCTATAATGGCCCCGAGTACAGTAATATCTAGAGAAATAATCAATCGTCGGTTTTATACCAAAACTTATTGCTGTATGTCACCGCTGAATCCCAGCCTAATTTGGTTACATACCATTTCATCAATGGTCTTCACGTTTTTTGACCTTAGTGTGTAATTCATACAAGCAGCCATGCTTTGCAGTCGCGGAAGGGAACAGTGAATATTTGCAAATGACGAACTTTTACTTCATCAACAACCAGGTTACAAGTTACGATTGGCTACAATTGACGTGACTACTATAAGTGACTGCTATAAGTGACTACTATTAACATGGCTACAATTAATGTGACTACCCTTAACATGGCTACAATGGACGGTTGAAATTATTTTACATTGGTCTGAAATGTATAAATTCATAATTAACATGTGGTATTAACAGGAATAAATGCATCTAACGATTAACTTGACGATGACCGTCCGAACGCCACACCTTACCGGCTGGCGTCGAAACAAAGAATAGCGCCTACAAGTAGCGCAGTGGGTACTAATCAACTACTAAACAAATGCTACGTACGCGCTATGCGATGAAGCTGCTGCTACACTGTATATATTAAATTTTTCGATCTGTGTTTTCCACATTCAAATTTATTAACTTTTCATTGTTAAAACTGAGACGTTTTTGAAAGTCGTTATGATGTAGCACAGACTGTTGCGTGAGTGCTTCAACCTCCTGCTTCTGGAAAGTGAGTAAAATTCTTGAGTGAAAAGTCGAAACAGAAATGCAATAGACAAAGTAAATAGTTAAAACCTGTCAACAACTGACGTCGCTTTTGATAAATAATGAAAGAAGGTAGTTATGTCGCATGCAACGGCAATTGGCTGTTTTCGTCGGGGATTTCCCTGACTTCTAATCGCCCTATTTATTATCAGCCATTGATGAAGAAATATCAGCGATTGCGTTCAATTCTTTTAAAATATAATATGGTATAAATAAAATAATAATACATAAATAAAAGAGCTGCCAGTGGGCAGGACCTGGGTTTATTCTGTTTAGTGTTCCGCTGCTGCTGTTATAAACGAATTGTCCGATGCCAGCCTCGACGAAAGCTTTCAATAAAGTTCATTAAGGCAGGCCGTAGTCCCAGCTCTCGTCTGTCACTTAAAATGCCCTTCTTCCTTTATCCATCTTCAATTCGAGAATTTCATGCAGAGTTTTTGTTTCGAACACATTTTGGAATAGTTTAATAAATCTCGTAAATGAATCAAAGACGCGCATACATTGTGTATTGTACTATGGTGTAGTATTCGATATTATTCCTAAATTCATCTGAATAGGTCGTTAATCCCACATGCCCTAGAATTCTCTTCTTTTTATTTCTGACTTTCAATTCACTCAAACATTTTGAGCTATTTGAATAGTCGTAAAAGACAAAATCGCTCAGCACTTTTTCAACTTGTATAAAGTGACAATGCCCGATGTGAGTGACGGCCGCAATATTAATCAACATAAAGACGAGTGCTGATGTCTTTCAATGCTGGCAAAAACTCGCGCAGTTTCTGCTTCGCTGATCTGCTTTGAGCATCTGCTTGACAGCGACGCATCGCAACGTAACTTCTTGAGCAAGCGACCGCTGCCCAGCCCCGAGGGCGCGTCATCAACATCACATATACTAACGTCTATGTAAATCAGATATTTAGTGCCATGTGCTTAAAAAATGAATTCAAGGTGTGCGAACCAGAAGCTGCGTGAACAAACATAACTTCAATTCTACTGTGTACTCGTTCAGTTTAAATTTTATCATTGGTGAGATTACATTATACATTATGATTCTCGATTAACACAAATTTGAATTTGTGTACGATAGCTCAATTATTTAAAGTGCCTGACGGAGACTTATGTAATTGATTTCTCTTAAATTTTTGATTCCAGGTATAGTGACTAACAGAACTTGAGGTATTGTTTAATTTGGTGGCCACAGTTTCAACTTGAACTTGAACCCTGCACACCACTTGGTTGCATAAGTCTTAACTTGGTACATATTTTTCACTGTTAATTCCTTATAAAGCAACGGTTCATTCAACAGCGAGTTAGCAAATCTTGTTCTACACCACAGAACTAAGACGTCTGACGCACACATTTTCTTCTCTTTTTGCCACCACTTCCAAGAACTCTCTGCAGTAGTGCCTTCATTGGGGCGCATTGCCATCCTGCACGTACTCGGAGTGCCCGATCACCGGCCGCAGGTCAAACCCCGATTAAAAATCAAATAGTGTATTATGGTTGGGAAAGTCGGACAAATGAAAAGATTTGGCTTTCTTCAACGACGATCCTCGGTCTGGAGGCTGAAAGAATCACATTCCCTCTTTAAGTGGCGCAGTCAATTATATTACTTTTTATCAAGTAAACTAAACACTAAATTGTTCCCAGGAATAAATTAAGGAATCATCTGAGCATCGAATTGCAGCATGAGAGGAAACAGGCCTAAGTGATTTCCTTGGAGAATGAAGAGTTCCAAAAAATTACTGAAGTTCGTGTTGAAAAAAATGGCATGATGGCGTTCTCACTGGGAACTAAGGGAGACCTTGCAAGGTAACTCCTGAACAAAAATATTATTCGATGAAAAAATAACAAGGAAGATAATGGTAGCTCTAAATAGACTAATGGCGTTGAACTCTCTTACAGCCTTCCATTTCACAGTTCTTTGCAGTCACAACATAAACTTCAAGAATATTTTTCTACCTCGTTTTATTTCGAGGTGAAAAAATATTCTTGAAGTTAATGTTGTGACTGCAAAGAACAGTGAAATAGAGGGCTGTGAAAGCCAAGCCAGTTATTTACATGTTGCTACAATGGATATATTTTTAGCTTGCAGACCTTACACACTTAAAAACTTCAGAGGTAATTATGAGCAATTATTCAAAGCCTTCCTCTCAGGAACGAGACTAGCAGAAACGATCGCGTTGAGCTCAGGCTCTACGACGACAAACATACAAGTCTGCCATTTGTGAGTCAAACTCACAAGTATTATGCTGAGATGAAGGCGGATATATGATACCGTATTGATTTATGAGAATAAATGGAAAAAGATCACTGAACACTCGGTATTTCTGAGCTACGACGAAAGCCTGGCAATAAATATCGCGGAATGGGATGCCTGGTCTGTCATTATGGGATGAGTGGCAAACAGATTATGTGGCAGCTCTTGGATTACTCCTGCTACGATGTCAGCTTATGCCGCGCATATTGAAGCTTAACTGTACTTACGGTAGCTCTTGGATTACTCCTGCTACGATGTCAGCTTATGCCGCGCATATTGAAGCTTAACTGTACTTACAACATTGATCCAAAACTTACTCTAATTAATTAGCGTCGGCAGAATATGCTTGTCACAGTTTCTATGTCAAAATCATGTTCGGTCAAAAAAATATGATTGAAATGTTTTCGTGTCGTACGCTAGCGAGAAAAAATTGGGAAATTACATCCATTCCTTCGTATAAAGTTGCTGCTATGTTAAATCCGAGACGGCACTATGAATATTGAATATTTTAATTATGTTCTATGAATATCAATTGTGATTGACAAGAGCATGTTCCCGCTCCAGCATTCACCATAAAGAACAAATTATTTCTAACTACACTAGCTTGTCAACATGGGTGTAAGCAAAAAAATCTTTGCGTTCTTTCTCGGCATTAATAATGCAACGTTTTTTTTCTAGCAGCGCTTTTTATTGCATTCCGTTAATCACTGAGGGCCAATTTACGATATCACACATTTATTCTGAATAATTATCAGTGAATTTAATATAAGGCTCAGTGTGAATTAAAATTTAAATGTTAAGCTGAAAATACAGAATGATTTAATTCTCTTAGCATGTACACGTCATATGAAGCAAACTTAGTTCCCAAGTCCGTTTGGTTGTGTTTGAATAATTTATGTTATGTTCTCCACCCATTAGAAGCTCATCACGAATAAGCTTCACTAATGGATGGCCTCAGTTTTAAACTAATCGCTATCATTAACAATTAGCTAATGATGTCCTTTTTAGCGCATTTTCTCATTTGTGAAAAAAATGCAATATTGTGCTTGCCATGTCCGTCTGTCTGTCTGTCTGTCCGTCCGTCCGTCTATCCGTCCGTCCGTGACCTCAAGTCTTCGTCGAAGAGAAAATGCGCTCTCTATCACTCACTGCAGTGAGTACTGAGTTACATTCTTTGCCCATTTTCTCATTTATGGAAAAAAGTACTATTGTGCTCGCCATGTTCGGCTGACCGTCTGTCTGTCCGTCCGTGACTTCACGTTTTCGTCGACGAGAAAATGCTCTCTCTGCCACTTACTGCAGCGAGTACTGAGTTATATTTTTTGCGCTATTACTAATAAAAATTAGTTAAATTGTCCCGTTTCTCACAAATTCTGAGATCGTAGGTTGTATCTATCACTCAATTGAAGTAAACAAGGCAAGTGGGCTCCCGACAGGGCATTTGCTTCAGCTGTGACAGACGCTCTCAAGACGCCGCAGCTCACAATGGATTTATGGAGTCTCCCACGACGCGCGGTTTCGCATTTTGATGAATTGAGACCTGAATGCCGGAGCTGAGCATCCATTCTACATCAGAAAACGCGAATAATCTTTCCTGAGCCGACCGAATGCTCTTAAAAACCCTGACTTGGCTCAGGCAGGTAAAATATAAAATACCAGCCAATGGAGTGATCCCAGATTTGCAACCACACTTTCAAGTGGTAATTCTAGCTTTTACTTGTATATCTGCTGCAAATTATGTTAAGAATTCACTTGGCGGATCTTTTGTATAAAAGTTTTTCCTGAAATTTTACACTCAATACACCTTTTTGAAGAAACTTAAACAAGTTTTCCGTAACTTCTCATTAAACGGTTGACATCGACTGGTATCTGCGCAAGTAATTTCATTCTGTCTCAGATATAACTAAGTCAAAATTTGGGATTTTTATGTTAAGTTTAGGATTTATGTTTCCGTAATATTAACAAAGAATAAAGAAAGTCCATGTTCTTAATAATCTAAGCCGTAAATCTAGCATGTGTATTATCGTTGTTTTGCGTGTAATCGTAATGGGCACTCTGTAAATTACCAGGACCAATGTTACATAAAATACTCACGCAGGTTAAACAAAAGGAAAGTTTAGTCGGTCAGAGTTCTTGTATCAAATATCTTAGAGATCTCGGGCAGCAATATCTATTTCTTCTTTATTGGTTCTTCAATATTTCTTCATTGGGCCTTCACTTACTATTGAAAAGTCAGCTGTACGTTCATGCCCGAATTTTGCGCTGGGCAAATCTAGTTAAAGCATTTAAAACATTCATTTTATCAGACGTTTCTTTTTTTTTTTTGTGTCTTCGGATGAATGTTTCCAGAAGGGAAAAGATTTTGAGGCTTCCAAATATTGTTGCTCTACAAACAATTTATCATTCACTAGTTTATTTAAAACACAGACATGTTAAGTGGATTTCAGCGTATTTTCAGCAATAATTTTCACGATAGCAGATTTCTTTTGCAATAAAAATGTTTTATATATACTCAGGTAACGCAAGCCAGTCGATAGACGAAAATTAAAACATTTTTCGAGCTCAAAATAACATGCATGCTTCTGAGGTTATTTGAAATAAAATTGTTATTCTTTTATCTTCGAGAGTCTCACACAAATTCAAAGCTAGATTCAAAAGTTACCATTGAATTTAGCGGCTTATTTGTTAGAACAGATTTGAAGCCATAATAATTATTATTTATTTATTTATTTTATTTTAGATTTATTATTTTGATCTTTGCTGAGTCTATAAGTGATTTGCGCCGGCTTAAAAGAGAGTTGCACGAGGGAGAGGCAATTTAATTGTATATAATTATTCAATAATTTAACTGTTCTCTTCTGCACCACTAAACTAGATTCCCTTCACTGTGACCTATAGTAAGAAGCACGTTTTAATTAGTATTTGAGCAAATGTAATATTAATTCTGATTGCTATTTGAGAAAAATATTGTTTATTTCATTCTTAAAAATTTAATAACCTGTGAAACATATGGTGGAGAACTTTTTATTAAATAAACTGCTGAGGATTTCAATATTTAAAATGACTGTAATCCAACACGCATTTTTATTAGCGATAATAACATCAATTGATCCAGTTGTTCAAGCTTATATCATAATTACTTTGAATTTACAATAACTTGTTGTATAGAGAGCAAACTTTTTTATTAATTAGATTCACTGTAGTTTAAGTAAACGTTGTTAATATGTCATGATCAATAAGAAAGTTGAAGGCGTTATTTTGGAGATAGTACAACTGAAAGACTTCTTCGTCGACGACTTCTTACGTGCCGAAGAGGCGCCACTCATTTCGATTGTTCGAAGGATAATTACAACATTTAATATTAATGAAAAAATATTCAGTCTCTTCAACTGGCTGAGCGTTCATAGTTCAGGGGTCGTCATTAGTGCCATTGCTATTAGTTGTTCAATATAATTCCGACAGCTCCGATTAGCTGTCACTCTAGACTGTCAGTTTGTTGTAGTCTCACGCAGGGCATTCAAGCGCAGAATAATCAGAGCATTTGACCTGCAGATGTGGAAGCTTATGAGTTAAAAACGCAGCTTTGTATGTTTCTCGAGAACTCATTACAAGAGGTGACTTATGGACAGAGATTAATTGTTTCTTGGGACAGTGTTTCATTACTGGTAAATGGCCCCGATACTCGACAGCGAACCGCGTCTTTAATGGAGCAAAATAGAAGCCATTACCTGATTGAACGAGTCCAAATTAAGCAGCGATAACGGATTTAAGCAGCTTGTCAAAATATCTAACATAAATGGATCTCAATTTTTATCAGTAGTTTAATTCATTAAAGATAAACTAACTAAATTAAAGATAATTTAATTAATTTACAAATAATTTAATAATTTAGTATTAAGTGGCTTAGGCTTTCCAGCCGCGTTGTTACGTCGCAAAAGAAAAAATATTACATTACGCGAAATGTTTGTGAATATTGTGAAATATTTATAATGAAAATCTACAGCATTCCTCATTTTTGCATTATTTGCGTTCAACTAAATCTTTCAATATTAAACTTAGATTATATCCCCACAAAATTTTAAAATGTTTTCCATAATACAAAATTTTCGTATTAGATGATGAAAACTGAAAATCTTTTCAGAAGCAAGCTTATAGTGGCGTCCGCGTATCTTGCCTTACATTTAAACGGCTTCGTTGAACGCGTGCCCGCTGCACTCCGACATTTTTATGATGCAAACGGAAAAGAAAATAGTTTCAGGAGGCGTGCCGACTTCGCAAAGTTGAACTTATTGATTGGGACGCTATAAGACTAAAGATAGACGAACCATTCGAGCTCTAAAACTCACTGCCTTCGGGAAAATTGCAGAGGAATGTCGTTTTTCTTCCCAAACAATCCTCAGGTAGTACAGATTGCTTTCACGTTGTCTTGACTTCAAAACACTACACCTATAAAAATACATCAGTTTACGACAGGTTGTTCATAAATAATAATCAATCTCTTATTTAAACTGTTTCTAATTTCGTCTTTAGTATTATCACCAAAAAAAGACTAACAACGCTTGAAGAATACCGTGCACGGGAGCTAGCAGCACCATCACCTAGATAACTTAAATGATACAAGCGACTGCCGATGGCACTAGCCTGAACAAGGCGTCGAATGTTATCAACGTACACGAATTCTGGGAGTTCTACCCTCAGATATACAGGGGTATCTTGAGGGTAGTGCACTATCCTGAACAAAACACAGATGGAAAAATCCGCAAAACGCTGACCAGAACGTCTCGTCTTGCCTCACGTCTATAAGACTATCAAACACCCGTGTCTCGGTTTGGGCTTGTTTTAACAACATGAGAGACTTCACTCAAAAAAGTGAAGAAATAACATTAATTTGTGTTGGTGTCCTTATTACAACACTGACCTTCTCTTTAATACATTGAAATGAACTGTTATTGACCAATGCCATTCCTGTTCTTCCTAATTAGGAGGAGCAAAATAATTGGGGATGAATACGATATAACGAGACTTTCTTAATTACAATTTCATCCAATCTTCTTAAAAATTTCGAATCGTTCATTCGGTTTTCCAGCTGCAGGCTTTAAACATGAAATTGTTGGTGAAAGTTGTTTCTACTTCAGACTCTTGAGCTCTAACTTGTGCCTAGTGAGGAGACATAACAGTCAAACCCGCTGCCATCTCAGCATTTTCTTATTTGTACATTTCGCTGAAGTGCTGAGCTCGGGCTCCTCTACCTCACGCGACCGAGCCTCGAACTTTCGGCGAGGGAGCTTAGGTTAAGGAAAACTTTGCGTTAATTAGCAGTTGAATTCTTAGACTTAGCTCCAAAAAATTCCTATGCTTCCAAACTTGAAAAATATATTCGATTTACGACACAACAGTAACAAACTTTTTTTTTGTTTAACAAAGATTAATTTATTATTAGCCGGATTTTTCGGATCGCCTGCTTGAAATTCGAATGGATTTCAAGAAAATGAAGTATTACATAAATGGCTGCCCGATGCTAAAGCTTATTATGGATATCTCATAGTCCAAGTCCTTGGCAGACTAGGGAAATTCATTCGTATCATCGGCATTGAATAACTAACTCCTATTTCAGACGGCTTCTTGGCTCAACCAGACTAAATGGCCTGCTTCGCTTTCATCAATGTCATCTCTTGACAGTGACTTTCAAGTTAGTGAACTGCGACAAAAACCGTAATTTATGTTCATAAATATTTATCCAAAGTAAAAGCTTTCTTCTCTGATGTTTAAGCCAAATACAAGCAACAACTGAGAAGCAAAGCGTTGCAGAAAATTGTGTCACAATATGTGAAGCTTAGTATAAATTTAAATGCAACGGTGTTTTCCAGTACAAATATAAGTCGTTCATGCAATTCTGAGCGTTACAATATCAATTTCATCATCAAAAACTTATCATCAGTAACATCAAACATGCCACATTCAACTGTCAGCCTCATTGCCATGTAATCTTTAGTCTTTACGATATATCCTAGAAAACGTCTTCAGGCTTGGAAAAAACTGTCCTTCAATTCTGGTCCGTATCACGCGATGTCATCTCTAACTCACGAGTCATCATATATTTGTGAAAGCAGCGTCTGAACTGAGTTCAACTTCTTTGTTTGTGCATTTGCATTTTCATAAGAGTTATTCCACTAAACTGGTCGCATAAACTGGCCCTCTAGTACGTTTACATGCCCTCTCAGGTTTATCTTCCACAGTATTCTAATATCTTTGCCACAAGTTGCTTATTAATTTCTCGAAGTCGAGTGGCTTGAAGTTGCGATACAGGCCGAAGTTAAAAAAGCCTTTCATTTTGAAGTTGTGGCGAGCGTTTTGAAAAACTCACCTCAGTGTCCTCAAGAAAGTTTTCGGTTCAAGAACACTTGAGAAAATTTCCTTGAAAGGAGTCACGATCGTTAAACTTCGTTCTCGTGCCTCACCTGCAGCGCTAATATAGGAATGTCATTTCAATGAAAACATCAACTGAAAGTCAGTGAATTTCATCTTAAAAAAAGAGCAAAAATGTATAAATTCTGGCGTTAATGGACATGGGCGCTGGTCTGTTTCACTATCCGAACCTACTTTTTCTAACTCGCATTGTCTTCCCATTTGAATGGGAAACAATGATATTTTGAAGACATTATTCCCTAGTCACTCATGGCGGGGAATAAAAGTTTCATTGATAATCCTAGCCGTTGATTCTTTAGTGAAAACTTGTGAAATATACTTAATATCAAAGACTTTTGGTAATAGTTCAAATGACATAATTCGCATAGAACTAAATTTGCAGGAAAATAAACTTTATACTCGACGAAGAAGCGTTTCTAAAACCCTTTGCTTTGGCATTAAATAATATCCTTTTATGCTACTGAAAATTGCATTCAAAGTACAATGATTGCTGCAAAAATGCAAAGCTATATTTTTTTCCTCTGTTCACTGCTGTGCGGAGCGTCGCATTTCGCTGAGCTTTAAATGAACTCGTTAACTCTTTAAATAATCGCTACAAAATCTTAAAAACGACCCTGCCATAAAAGTCAAAAATGACGCTTCTGATTATTTGCTGGAATTCAAAATTTTGTGCTTAATATTTTATCATCTTCGTAATAATTGAAATTATTCTCTTTTGCAAAATATTTCTAATGCTTGACCTGATGAATGCAAGTCGAATGAAAATTAAAATGTTCTGGAGTTTCATGAACATATTTGAGCGTAATTTGAACTTGATATCCCCACTGTAATTAAAGCCTCTCTAACCGCTAATCAGGCTGTGCTAGTAGGATAGCATCATGGGGCAGCTTTATCATCCGGCCTTGGAGTTATTCCGTTCATTCCACTATTCCGCAAAATATAATAGATTCTACCATGTAGTGGATCTGTTTTTCTTGCAGCGCCATTGTCTGCTATCGCGACGCGCGCCCGGACAAAGCCATCTTTCCAGACGTCGGTGGCCCGAGGAGCCAGAAGATTGAGGGCGTCACTGAACCTCGGCTGCCAGCAGTGGCGAAATTCTCGATTCTCGATAATCTTGACCTGAATAAGAAATACTTTGGAGAACAAAACAAACAGACTTCACTCACTGAGTAGTTTGCCTGGGAAAAAATCAATATCAATATAATATTTGTTCGAGCCATGAGTCATTGTGCGCAAATATGACGTCAGGAACGTGATATTTTGGCAGCAGAAAGTTACAATTAAATCCAAATACCATAGAACTTCTGGTCTGTGCTGCGTAAAACGTCCCTTACTAAAACGCGTTTAATTATAAATTAAATGGTCGTGTTGCTTCCATTGTGTTAACATTCCTGGGCTTCCGCCCAGCCTGCACAAACTTCCAAGTCCTCTGGCAAATACATACAGGGTTTCCGAGTTCGGCTTCGGAAATGCAGGGAGTTGGCCTCTTTTGCGTCAAAATTGTGATGCCCATACTAGTTAGTCAGACTCTACCACGCGATAGCATCACAAGATGAATTTCTGATCACACCATCGCAGTGTAAAGTGTTTCGTGGTGCACTGATTTGGCTTGTTTGGCAAGCGTGTTTATTACACTTCTGGGATATGGCTTTCGTTATTCTGACTTCCGGAGGCACAAGCTATCGATTCACGACGCGATTCCGTTCGTGCAGAAACGTTATGTCTCCATTTGTGGTCGGAAGAGCAGATCGGCACGCGATGAAAATTCCTTTAAAGTCGAGAGTTGAACCGAAGGCTTGTTGATGGACATGAATTCTGAAGTCGTGCGATGAGAAATGTTCGGTAAGTTTCTTTGCGTTCAGAGCCTGGAATGCATAACAAATAACCGTCAGAAAAATTGCGCCTGTTATTAATCTAGAAATTCCTACTTAGTGCACTGATGAAAATCAAAATTTAATATTGTGTTTTCATTACAAAGTCTTAAGTTTAGTCACCATTTTTAACGTACAGTGATGCAAATGAAAACATGAAATTGAAAATACAATTTTGCATTTTATTTGACATTTGCGAGGATTTCAACCGTTTTCCTACTCTCCGCTCGAAGCTTCGTTAGTATTTTTTCCATTCCATAAACTAAGAACTCAATTTTTTTCAAAATGTTTTTCTTAGGTTATGAAGCTGAAAACCACAACGTATGTCAATACACACATTTTTGCTCAATATGCCTATAGGAAATTAGGAGCTGCGCTAGATATCAATAGGAATTATTATGTTTTATAAAAGACTTATGAATAAAAATTTCTCAAAACTCGGTTAGAACTCAACCAAATTATGGTTACTCTTTCATTTCAGGGTGATTGGATTGGCCCCAGCCATTGTAGTCGTAAGCGCGTTCCCGGAAAGGGGAGGTTTGTTCGAGTTTAATCGAGTTTTGCGGATCGCAGGACGGGCTTGTGGCATCGCATCCCCTCTTGAAAACTATTCTGATAAAAGATTTAACAGACCATCGTTACAAAAGTTAGTATTATTCCGTTAGAAATAATTTGGTTTAGAATTTGAATTACCTAAGTTGTCTTTCGTGCAAATGAGCCTCCTAATCACGAAATTTTCATGATTTGCAACTTCATGCAAAAATCCTCTGCATAGTTCATTAAAAACAAAAATCCATTCAGAGTAATCGGAAGGTTTTAAGTAGAGCAAGTTCGTTGTGAAATAATTCGCAAGAATTAGTTAATTGCATTTCAAAATCATTACCAGCAAATTTCAATTTTGTAGAGTTTTTCGCTTTGCAAATTTTTTGTAATGTTTTACTGTTCTGTCGCCATGAATACATTTTCATGTCAATTAATATCACGACACGACAAAATTACGATAAGATTTGCGCTCGAACAGCCTTGAAGTTCTTGCATCCGAAGACGTCAAATACACAAACGAACACAAACAAACTTTGACAAATATATATACGATTAAAATTCATTCGCGTTTGATATTTAACTCAAGTTTGACATCACTGAAGCTTCACTAATAATTAACTTATATTAAATCAAGCCTGCTCTTGCTACTGACGCTATCCACAACTACTTGTTTGCAACGCTGGTAGTATATTCTATGTTAAGAAAATATGTTCAGCATGAGAAGGTCAAAACTAAACAATAAAGTTGATAATTTACATTAAATGAAACAATGTCATTCAATACAGTTAACATGTTAATTTGCTCAAGAAATACGCAATCGTTTTTAATAGCTCAGTAAACAATAGATTTTGTCGTTTTTTCTTTTCAAAGAAAAATTCATTGAAAGTACACTCATTCATTTCAAAGGAATAAACTTCCTTTCAATTAAATTCAAAGAAATTCTTTGAATTTATATTCAAAGCATTCAATAATAAACTGCTACAAATGGATACGCCATCAAAGCTCTCTGCAATTACACTTGCTATGCTACACATAACAATTGCTATCCTACACATGACAATTGCTTTGCAACACATAACAATTGTTATGCTTCACATAACAATTGCTATGCTGCGCATAATTTCTTCTATACACATATGTATAGGTGCCGAAAGAGCCTGGGCTTCCGATAGGTTCGCTGGCATTTGCTGCGAGGCTCGACCTCGTCTCAGGTGAAGGCAAGGCAGCGATGTCTGGGCTCATTATTGAACAAAGAAGAAGTTGAGAACTGACGAACTCTGATACAGAATTGAACTTGGGTCCAAAGACTAGTCTTACTGGCGATTTTCAAAACAAAGAAATTAAGTGATGATGAATTATCTTCAGATATCAGAGGTCTCCAGAGGATATAACAGAGCTTGTCCGCTTTCGTCCAAAGCAGCACAATCAAGGCAGAGACCTACTGCCTGCGCTCCTACATTGGCTATGCCTTCAATTGAAGCTTGTACCATCTTAAACATAGAGCGCACAGACAAACGGAATATCAATACTCTTTCAATAATCACAATATACCCTTGGCCACGCAGATGCGACCTGCTACTTAAAAAATAAAAGTGATATCGCATAAAAATGAGTCATGCTTCTACTCAGATGTGAAATTAATAGTTTTAATTAGATGTCCGGACCAACTCTTTTAATCGATCAAGAACCTACGATCAAGTTTTATGTATACTAAACCTACGCTCTGGATCGTCACGATCCATCATTTCAGTTTGAGATATTTTCAGTAGCCTCCATCACCAAAAAGTTCGCAGAATTTTCACTTCCTTCAGCTCTTCCCGCGCTGGGTTGTCCGGATAATTTGCTGACTCATGTTTGTATCAATGAAAGCTGCGAGCTGAATACATGGATATCTCATCCCTCCCTAGGCTTTCGCTATGGTGTGTAATGGCTATTTATTATGTTACAGAATTGATTTTCTACTCTTAGCAGAAAGGTTTTGATCATAAGAAGAAACCAACATGTATTAGGTGTCATGTGCGTACTCATGCTAAGTAGTGCAACTGTTGATATAGATCTATACTGTGGTGCATGCTGTCTATATTCAAGCTGTACAGTCATGCATGAGCGCATACCAATTAACTTGTAATGCCTTCAGGAATAACAGCGGAACAGGTGATATGGAGGATTGCAGGGTTCTAGTAGTGCTCTCGAGCGCCAACATGCAGCGCTCATCAGTCCAGGCTTCAGCATCTGTATCTTCGACCGTCAATTTCTTGAATTAGTTTAGATTAAGGCTGCATTAGATCCTGTTGGATTGTTTCTGCTACACCTGGTTTAAATATTGCATTACTATTGCAGACGATCCCAGAAATTCCCATAAACCTCTGATAGGATCAAATGTACCAATATATTTAAGTTAAAAAAGACATTGCCTAACTAAAAAGTAAAACTATCACCGTTTTCAGTCGGTAGAAAAATACTGCATTCTTAAAATCCAGTTTGAAGCCAGGTAATTCCAATTCAACCAAGCAGGAAGTTCGTGGGATACTCAACAGCATGACTGGCTTAGGTGCGTTCATTGGTGATGCAGGAGCATTTTTCTTCATAAGGTGCAATTTATTGCCGCAGGAGGCGTGACTCATCACTGCGTAATGCCCTCATCACTTAATGCTAAAGAAGGCTGGGAATCACGGCACCTCCGTATCCCAGTTACGAACAAGTTGCTTCTTCGTTCGCGTGTGTAATGGACGACTGCACGAATCGTTTCTTTACCGTTTTGTTCACTAAAGCGTGAATATTGTGGTCTGCATTCTTGCGATACAAAACAGTTGATGAAACTATACTATGTATGATATAATTAACTATGTAGATATAATTATAGAAACTTTAAACCGAGCTCGTGAGTGTATCGTTTCCAGAGAGCAGAAACATTCAACACACACAATTTACGAGCATAATAGGTGGTAGGGGGCATAGTTGTAGGTGTTAGGGGGCATAGTAGGTAGTAGGGGGCCACCACTAAATGCTACAGTAAAAGGTAGCATTTAGTATATCAGGATCACTGCTCAGCGCGTCACTGCAAGCTCTGCCCCCGACATAATAGCTATCCATGCCCCCGACATAATAGCTATTCCGACATAATAGCTATCCTCTACATTCTTTAATTCAAAAGCCGAAGTTTTTTGGGTCAAATTCTGGCCCTGAGGCTTCCACGTGCAGCTTCCCAGCACCAATAATTGGAGCTAATTTTTACAACACTTCTCTTTAACTTCACTCTTTGTTGTTTGTTTGTCTACTACAAATCTTATAATCAATATTAAACACACTTCTACTTGTCCAGTCGATCTGAAATTTTGCACACTTGCGTAAAGTTGGAGACAATGCATGTATCAATTGATAGAATAAATAATTTTGAAAATTTAAAAAATTTTATATATGACATTAAACAAATAAAAAAAATTTGTCTGCTAATACATCTTATAATCGATATTTAACACACTTCTACCTGTCCAATCGATCTGAAATTTTGCACACTTTTGTAAAGTCAGAGACAATGCATGTATCAATTGATAGAATAAATAATTTTGAAAAATTTAAATTTTTTTGAATTGTAAAAGTTAAATTGGAAATTAATTTTTTTAATATTTGATAATAAAATTAGAATTTTATTGAACATGTGTAACATCGAATAAACACTGGATTCTTTAGAAGTGTTGTCTTTAAAAAGAGTAATTTTTAAACGCATATTATTATATCTCACTTTTGCATTCATTAAAATTCTAAAATATGTATTTTTAAATTATTTATCTGGGCTCGGAGGAGAGACTTCATTTCGCATCAATCAGCGTTTGTCCTCTAATTCGTTTTAATAAGTAGAATGCTTTGATAAAAATGCATTCCAACTTCACTGGCCATTTTTGATCAAGTTCGGCAATAAGGTACGATTATACCTGCGCTGGCCTGAATTTCCCCGCTAATGTTTGACGCCGCAATTTGGTGTTGATGCAACTGCGGTAAAACAGTTATATGGATTCAGGTAACACTGCTCATTTGCAGAGGTGGGCAGTAGCGCCCGCTACATTTCAAAGTAGTGCTGCCCAGCTCTGCTCATTTGCAGAGGTGGGCAGTAGCGCCCGCTACATTTCAAAGTAGCGCTGCCCAGCTCTGCTCATTTGCAGAGGTGGGCTGTAGCGCCCGCTACATTTCAAAGTAGCGCTGCCCAGCTCTGCTCATTTGCAGTTCCACGAAGTTTGGGCCATTTTTCGCGTCTCCAGGATCCAGCACAAAGCTTACCAGGCATGGCACTGGATTGAGAGTCCCACTGGAAAGTCAATACGGAACTTAAGGTGAGCTTGGCACGACACTATGAGAGTTGTGGTGCAGGTGACAGTGGAATTGGTGGCTCTATGAAAATATTTATTTATATTGCAAAAAATATTACTTGGATGAAATAGTCTCTGGATATAATTTGTTCATCATAAAATTGATTGAATTTTGTGAGGATGATCAACATTGTTGGTAGTGAATGCTTCCCATCATTGCATAAAGAAATAATGAGGATTTAATGCGAATATTTCACATTAGAATCTATGCAGTTTTGCAAAGGTTTGTTTTTACATTTTCATTGCCCCACTGCTTAGTTTACATTAAAATATTACGTAAGAACAGTTTATTTGAAGATAACAACCCGTACAACGCTATTTGGTCAAAATCTCTCAAATTTTTTTCAGTGTCCCAACGCAGGCTTCTATTTTACTTCATATAAACATTAGCCATCCCAAGCTCCGAAACAAAAGGCTTCTTGATTGTCCAGTCGATATCTGAAGAGTCTATTAATGACCGAGTCTCAAGAGTGGCGCATCTTTTAACAATGTTCTCAAAGACTGAACAAGTCGCCGCTGGGGCGAGGTTTGGCAGTAGCATTTGAAGCGTTTCCTTCTGCAGTATATGTTTTCCAAATGATTTTTTTGTTCAGAATGAACACAAAATACTATTTGTACGACGACTAATATAAATATAATTCCATTTGATTTATTTTTGAGTATATGAAATAAAATCAAATAGATTGTCAAATGTTAAATGGGACCTCAGGTACATGAATAATTAATTGATTTTTATCATTATCAACATAACACACATATTTTTAACATTAACAATGTAATCTGCGTTTTCATCGATGTTGTGTGACTAATTTTTAGTATAAAATGTGCGACCTAAAATTTTCCCATGCCTATTTTTAGGGCATTTTAATTGCCTTGCTTGACTGATGCGTTCAATAAATCCCATTTTTTGAAGGTCCAGATCGTTGCAGGCATCCACTAAACGCGTCTAGTCTCAACTCTCACAAACGTCATCATATCGGAGCATATATATGGGCATCGGTTTGCTCGACTTGCTATAAAACGAATGAACCGAGGTTCTTAAAAGTCCTTTGGTTGCTTTATGGATAAGCGTGATGTTATTAATGAAATAATGAGCCATATGTTAACGGGAGTATACGATGTGATGTAATCAATGTAAGCCGTCAATCGCAATAACGGCACAACGCTCGTGCCCGCCCCACAATAACGGCACAACGCTCGTGCCCGCCCCACAATAACGGCACAACGCTGTCTCAGACATGATCACAACACCTGCCACCTGTTTGGCTGTTCGGAACTGGTCACGCCCTTGTCGCCCCTGGTTTTGTGGGACTCTCCCATCGAGGCGGCGGGGCTGTTAGCGCGCTGGGGAGAGAGGTTGGGCTGGTCACAGGAATGGGTGTAGGCCCCGTTTCGCAATTGTCGCGGGACGGGGAGGGCGAACAACAACAACAACGTGCCCGCGCCACAATAACGGCACAACGCGCGTGCCCGCGCCACAATAACGGCACAACGCATGGGCCCGCGCCACAATAACGGCACAACGCACGGGCCAACGTACATACGTGACTAACGTGCTCATGCCTCAGTAACGGTGAGTTGAAAAAATTAAATTATTTCAAGTTTCAAACTATCAAATTTTATTTACTTTTTCTTATAAACTTTTTGAACTTTCACTGATCACTTCTGACATTGATATCTAATGGAGATAGCTTCACTTTATCATTATCTTTACTGAGAAAGTGGTAAACTTTCCCTTTGCCTCGAGCTCTACAACGCACTACAAGCTACTTATTATTATTAATCTTCATATTTCATTCACACAACACATGGCACGACCTTAAAGCACAGCTAAGATTTATTGATCAGTCTCTACGTTGTTATCATAACACCCACGCGAAAAAAAGTTCAGAAATTAGATTTGAATGAAGACATTCCTGGGTTATCCGTGCCGACGGCCGTTGGCTGCGTATATATATATAGCCACACTCAAATGTTGTTGTCGTGCTGGAACTCATGGCGTATAAAAGAGCTGAAACGGATTGTCCGTTTTGATCACTATAACCCAAAAGTGTCAATAAATTCAAACTTATTTCTGAACTTTGCGCGTGATAAATCCGATTTATTCGTTCACTTAACGTCAGAGTTTGGTGCATCATTGGATGATAAGCCTCAATACGAAGATTGATTGGTCATCAATGGTGAGATGAAAAGGGCATAATTAGAAGCTAATTTGTTTACCGGTGTGACGGCAGAAGCTCTGTGCCAGCCAGGTGCTCGGGCCGATAAATTCATTGAGCAAGAGGCTTATTTCACATGATTTTATGTTGCAAGGAGCAATTCATTTCTATATTTGAGATATTGAAATTTTAATGGATAAGTTAGAGACTTCAAATTCAGCGTAGGATTCATTCACTGCATGACGCCTGAGATTCATTCTTAAAATTTTTTGAACATTAAATGCACATTATCATACCTATAAGGTGTTAAACACGTCTCAGACATTGCAGAAAAATCCAACTTTGATTTATCCCCACTAAGTACCATTCACAGATAAATCAAACTCGCGTCTTTGTGTACTTACTCCTTATATATCTTGCTGACAAAGTGCTCAGTGAATCAAAAATCCTACGAAAAATATTTGTTATTACATCGCAGCCTATTTACTTTCATCAGGAGCTGCTGCAATGATCCCTGCACTTGTGTTAAGGCCCTTACGAACATGACCTCGCCAACCCAATCCGTCTTAGGCGCGACCTGATTCCTGAATCCCAGGCAAACTCACCAGGAATACGTGAGTTATTCAAGGATTATCTTGCAGAGAGGATTTCATCTATCGCGATATTGCACGGAAAACATAATCCCAGCGATCGTCAGGCCTCAATCCTGAGATCAAAATCAATTTCATTTAAAGCATTTGCTGTCCTCCATAACTGGCACGGATATTACCAGGTAAAATGAACTAGATGAGTAGGCCTATGTTATTATTGGTCGCTCTACTACCCTTAGCAAGTTGAATGCAATGCCGTCGAGAAGTTTATTAAATCACAGTAACATCCAATTTCATGACATCCCAATTTAAACTTAATATGGAATTCCTATTTTATTAACACTATTCATTCCAAAAATTCTATGATGGCAGCAGCTCTATTTTCTGGTGGATGTCCGTTCAAGAATTTCTTCCATGCCGAAGATGTTGTAAAAAGTTTAACGGCAATTGGTGGCTATGACCTGCAGCGTCGTCCAACGACGGACAACCGCGTTGCGTAAGGCATACAACCTCGCAGCCAAGCGTTGCCTTCATTTTCAGCTTCATCGCTTATTCATGACAAATTATAAAGAAAAATGAAGCAGGTCATAACTGGTGATTTTTGGGACCTGTAAATGCTATATTAAGTGTAAATGATTGCGCGATGAACTGCTTCCTGCGTCTAAGCAATGAAGCACTTCTGAAGATATAACGTGTCATTTTTGTTCAAACTCATTTAAATATTTCGAAACAACCGAGGTTTAAAGTTTCAAACACTCAATTAAATGAATTTTCAAGGAAGTAGTAAAAGTCCAAAGTTAGACTGTTGTTTACAATCATGGAACGTGTAACTTGGATCTACTCATGAACAGCGATTATGTAACAGGCATGAATTATGCTTAAGTTGGAGAATGTGTAAGTTGATGATAAGTTTTTCGAACGGTGAATTGTTTGTGAAACAGAGAAAAACTTCACTTTCCTGCTGAAATGAAAATAAAAAAATTACATGCAAGGCTGAGTTTAATAAACTCCTTGAGACAGAACTCATCATATTCTTGACTCCATCAGAGCACATGAAATGTTCGTTAAATAATATGTTCGCCCATGCCATTATAGTCAGCCGATGAAACATTTATATCGTTAATGAATTGGAGGCTCGTCCTGAATGGTTACAGATATAACGTATCACAGAGATTAAATCCAGCGTTTGTTTCGGGGGCTTTGAATTTGACTTGAGTTCTGAAATTGGACAGATGTCGAGAAGATAACATCGCATCATTTAATGCTTGTAAATGGCGGCGAGCTGATTTAGTCGATCTGCAATTTAGATAACACTGCATCGCGGGGGGTGTTGCTGGAAGAGAAATTTTTCGGCTGTCAACGAAATCGTTAAGAAGACTTTTCGTAAAGGGTACATAAATTTTAATAACTCAACATGGAAAAACACGATCTATGTACTTAAAAGTGAGCTTCAATTTCTTTCTTCATTATTAAGTTCAATAAAAAATAGAACTAATCTATGCAATCACCCTCCAAAGCGCTGATTATGCAATAAAAAATGATAAATTTTTTTATTATTTTTCGAGCTATTCATCCACGTGCTTTGATAATAGCCGGCTAGAATACGAGGTTTGTAATCCATGTTAATCAATTTAACAAAATTAGTAAGCCATGGTCCAATTATTATCAGCACTTAATCAATCATCAGCAAATACACTATATTAAAGGCTGCACATCAAAACTCAGCTGATTAGTAGATGACTGCTTTGAATTTCGAAATTTTAACTATCTCATGTTTGTAAATGACGTCAATAGGCTGAATAATGGTACAACTGTAGAGCTCCTAAGCCTGCTCGAGATAACGCGCAGTGTAAGATCCTTATCAAGATTATTTTATCGTACAGTTTACCCCGTTGAACATCAATGCATGTTCTATTTGTAGTATTAATTTGTGCACGGAATTGCCAAAGTAAAACGAATTCAAATTTATTAGATCAAACCTGAAAAAAAACATTTTTAATCAATTCTGAATGGTGCTCGCTCCATTCTACAATCGCCAGTTGATTTAAGAAGGACCAAGTGCATGAAAAATGTATCGAACTTTCGATGGCCATTTTTTGCACAGGAAATAAATTAGCAGACGAAATCACAAATGATATTAGGACTTGAAAATAAATTGTTAGTGCATCGTGAGCCCCGGCGGTGGAGTATGCGACGCCGACTTATTTCATTGTGGCTACGACTTTAAAAACAAATAATTTTAATGAGTATATATATCAGCTGAAATTTTGATGCATTGGCAATGCCATAGCTACTTGCAGTGGTAATTAAGAAGCAAACATAATCGGTTCTATCTTGAACTTATCATTTCCCTCATCCATACCCTCATCCTTACCCTCATCCTTACCCTCATCCTTACCCTCATCCTTACCCTCATCCTTACCCTCATCCTTACCCTCATCCTTACCCTCATCCTTACCCTCATACTTACCCTCATCTCTATCAGTTCAAGCAGTCATCGCTCCGTAGAAGCCTCGCCGCTGAAGGCAAGCACCAAAAGACTCCTGCGTGGTTCTTGTTCTCGCAAGAAGCAGACGTCAGGCAGTCAGAGACTCAGTAATATCATCTTAAATTATAGCGCGCAATAAAATGTTTAAAGCCAATGCACCTTCTGATATTTTCTGGCTTGTCCTGTGTCTCGCCTCGGCATCACTTTCTCCAATTCTCCGATATCCGGGAAAACACGCTACCCAATACGAACGAACGCGTGGGAAACCAAATAAATTCCGGACATCAAGGGCTTTATTTTTTATTATGAGGCTTAGTTTTGATCAGTACACAATTTTCCAAAGGACGTGAGTAAAAATCTTAGTATTTTGTCACAAATCTAAGAAAACAACTTTTAATAACAATAAATAAAATATTAGGCCTAAGGAAGGAAAATTTCTTTATTAACTTTGTACAGAGAATGAAACGACGTTGTACTGACTTCATCAATTGTATTTTTACTGACTATACTGACTTCATTCATTGTACTTTTGTATACGCTCGTATCGTGCGCTCGTATCGTAGAATCATTTCACAGCGATACGTCGACTATAAAGCTAAAGCATCAACAATTCCAGGACAAAAAGGCGTTCCAAATTACACAAATTTTAAAGGATACCAAATATTTTATTATGAGAAGTCTTCTTGGAGTCTTAGGGCGGAAAGATTTCTCTGAAATGTACGTCCATAACAACGCTTGTTTCCTGGGAATCGTACATAAAATATTCAATGTTCATAGCGCGTTCTGTCATAGTCTCTCCCTGTGAGCCGTAGCAATGCTTTCTCAATGCTGTAATACATTCTTTTGATCACAAGTCCCTGCAATGGTAAGAGCAACTCTCGAATACGCATGCCTTCCTCCGAAATATTTCTTTAATTTTGTTTGAGCTCATCTGTGAAAATTTTCAGCATTAACTTGAAAAAAAAAACAAACTTAATTCTCAAACTAATTCAACTATATCACTGCAAATTAGATTTAATGGACTCAATTCCAAATGTTGGAAGCCTATTATTGGCCAATTTTACGCACCAGCTTCTGAAAGTTCGTCATTTATTTTCGTTAAGAAAAAATTAATACTTATTAAAATTTTACCAAACAATCTGTGAATTCAAGCAACTCAGATCTATTGTTTTTTGACTCCCCGTCTAACAGAGAAAGTTTTAATTGTGAAGAACGAGCATCGTTCATAATTTCTGCGTAAACCCGCCCTCTCCGGGCGAAGTAGGCAGCGACCACAAGAAAATGGTCAGCCATTTATTCATCCAACTAAATTACTGCACTAATTAATAACAAATCCACTAGGAAATATTCGAAGTATCAGCAACTTCATAAGAAAGACTGACTGCAGTCGATGAAAGGTTATAAGATAAATACATGGTACATATGATGAAAATTTATTGCATGAAATTCGAGCGAAAAAATTGATAACGTAGGATCAATATTAATTTAAATATGATACACCAGAGAAAGTTTTCAGCAATAACAGAGAGAACTAGAATAGTGATGAGGCAAATCTGTCATCACTGCAGGGAAGGCAGGCAACAGCTCCCCGGCACAATGCTCAAGCTGGCAGCGGCGCTAGAGTCCCGCAACTGCAGGCGTCAGTGAAGGATTTAAAGCCTGCGTGATGGCTGCGTCTGTCATCTCATAGTGTGAACTCATTAGCGATAATTAATGTTTACGGCTTACTTGTCGAATGTTATGTGTATGATAAAGAACCGTGCACGGTCAAATTCAAAGGCTCGGGAGGGGGGTAGCGGAAATAATCCACGGTCAAATAAAAGCAAAAAAATGTTTCTATGCAAAGCCAACCAACGCTCAACTTAATAAGCTACTATATTCATCAGCGTCGCGTCGAGAGGTCTACTTCATAAGTCTCTAATATTGAGACGCTCTCCTAATATATTTAGGGACTCACTCTTGCTGCATTTTATTACCATCCGTAGTAAGTCTCCCTATTTCATTCCATGGAATTATTTTGCGTTAATAAGCTTTAAAATTAAAGTGCAATTATAATATTCTGTGTAGTTTATTTCATTCAAAATTTATAACCCCTTCCTGAGAAGGCGCATCGAATTGTTGTTTCAACATCACGTTCAACATTCGAATGGTGAATTCCATATTGATCTCATTCTGGAAAAGAAACAAAGTTTAAACCTATACATACATATGTATGAATTTCTGAAACGCGAAGGGTCCATATTGAATCACATTAAGCTTATTCAAACACCTAATCGACTTCTGTCTAAATTGAAATCATGCAGGGATTTCCCAGGCCTCAAATGACCTTTCATACAAAAAAACTTCGATTATTTACCATCATTGATGAGGTGTGACCATCATTGAAGTTTGGGGCGCTACCTTATTTGTCATTATTCTTACTCTCAGATCTTTGTTGAGACACTTCGTGCTGATGTATAAGAATTTCAATCAGCTTCAATACTATTCGTCTAGATTTTCACTGTAAGTATGTTTAAACCTGGGTACAAATACTTTCCAGAAATTTTACTTTATGACTTGCCATATTCCCTACAATAAAACATTAAAATATTTAGGCTTTTAATTTGCATATTATGAAGAAGGTAAAGCAGATACATTTCAATTCAGTATTTTCCCGAAAATTTTAAAGCTAAAAGCTTTCTTTCATCGCGTACTCGCACATCGAATAAAGTAAACAATTCGTATAATGTGCCTTCTCCTTTAGCTTGGCTCAGTAATGGTGGTATTGAGCTGCACAGCGAGACCATTAACTGTGTGATGAGCGTCTGTAGCATATGTTCCTTATAATAGCTTATTTCTCTTCTTACCATTTGTAGTTTAAATTATGTATGCTGCCTTAGTAGGTGCAAGTTAGTAATGTTCGTAATGCAATAGATTCATGACGAATGTTAACTATTATATTTATTACAATTATTATGTTCAAAGAATCAACAATATGATGGGGCAGTTCAAGTCACTTTACTTCCCTGTAAAGCAAAAATACGTAGTTGTTTGCCCGTATGTATCTTTCAAACCGTTCGATTGTCTCACCGCATCTGTTTTGTAATAGTTAATAATATGTGATTATGTTCGTCTCTAAAGAACTTTGCAATTGCCTGCATATCATATAAGTGCACACTTCTGATCATTCGTTTAATGCAAATATAAAGTCACGCTTCGTGTCTATTTTCTACTAACATTCAAATTCTTTTTCATTTATTTGCGGAAATTTATTTTCCACTCTTAATTTACTACTTTACTGCCTAATTCATTAGTACAAGTTGTGTGCAAAATAAAACTTCACTTGAATTAATCAATTAACTGAGACAATTTATGAATTATCATTACAAATTAATTAGGATTTATTGAGACAATGTGTCCGTCCATTGATAGACGATTCAGCATTTCAGCCTCGCATTAATGATTTCAACAAGCAGCATCAGGTTTTTTCCCTAAGCGAGTTCAAAAACCTTTTCAAATTTTTAACCCACTAAAAATAACCAGTTCCACCAAGTATCCAGAGCCAACTGCCTATGCGTACACGTTTTTTATGTTAACGCCATTGCAGAGCAGTCGCTCGATAGTCCTTCATTGAGCTCGACAATCGCTAAGGAAAGTGACTCGATTTATCGCGACATGGGCGCGACTAAAGTAGGTCTCGACTCAGGAGCAACAGCATCTATTGCAAGATGTGGACACACTCAAAGAAATGAGTGGGACTTTAGCCGAAAATCGATGCACTTTTTGTTCTTGTGTGGGTCAAAGTGATTGTTTCACGAGGGCATATCAGTGCTACGTCCGTTCTACCCTCGAGCTGTGCTTAATTGGGAAAGTGTGTCACTATTTAGACAAAATGTGATCCATCCAACTTCTGACTCATCCGTAGGGCCATTAACTAGATGCTTACGCATTTAATAATTTTTTATGCGGTTGGAATATACTACATGATTGTCTGCGCTGACCTTTGCGATTTTCTAACGTTCGGCTGCCTCTGAGAGAATATAAATTAACTTTAGAAACAACTGTCTGACAATATCATTTAGTTCAAAATAAAACAGTGATATACATTCAGTTCAAGAGAATATTTATTGAATGATAAATTTTGCGAATGACATTTGAATGTTTAATATTAATGTTAATATTTGCTCTGCGCAGTATGTCTGCGAATGAAGATATTCAAATAAACAATAATAAATGTTGTGCCAATTGCACATGTTACTGAATGTGCTTGCAAATATGTCAACATTAATACCATAATAATCTTTTCCTTCCAAAACATTCCGTGTTGGACTCTTATCCCAACAAATATTAGTAGTTGTAATTGCAGACGAAGATCGCAATATTCTTAGCTTCCACCGTTACCAAAAGTTCGAAAGTTTTCAAAAATTAATCAACGAGCCACTTTCTTCGTAAAGAAAGTTTGCGTGGCCTTAATTTAGGAAGAAGAAGCGGTGGCCTAAATGTGTCCCGACCGGCGCCATTAGTCTTTACTTTAATAGTTGTGAAAGTTTTCCATTCTGTCTCCCATTGTTTGCAGCTCCACTCATTAAAGGAATGAAAACCACCGTTGTCCAATGCGGGTCGTGCAAATAAATACGTTTTAGAAATGACGTTGGCTACCTTGACAATCTTCTAGTGTCTCTTTAGGAAGAGAAATATGGCTCAAACGAGTGGCATTGGAATTCAATTTTCCTAATTAAAGTGTTCCCACTTTTTAGAGAAAAACGTAGAATAATTGTAAAGAAAATTTCGTATAAAAACCCAGGATGCGAAAGCTGACCTTTGAAAAACTTTCCTGGAAGTTAAAGCTAGAAAGAAATTGAGACCAATATACTAATTTGAAACCGAATTACGGTTGAATTGCAGTCACACTTCGGCCTGATCTACATCGGCTGCTAACAGAGGTTTCCGATGACGGCCGCCTCAGAACCTGCCATCATCGCCATACATCAGAAGCTGCGCTCGCGCTCCCTGTTATTGCGCTCATAAATTGTACGGCGATATTTCTTGTTCCAAACGAGACGCGTTGACTCTGAGAGGGCAAAATGTCAAGATATATGCTCCGTATATGCTCCTTATGCATGCTACTGGTTATGTCGGACAGGTGTTCATGTAGGTGCTTTTAATGGTGAATTTTGTTTTATGTTTATTCCTTTGAATATTGTAATTACCTTCAATGTAGGATGATGTTAATATTATTTTGATATTCAGATTAATTCCAGAAATACTTTTTAAATTTGAGGGAAGTTTAAATAAAACAGGGTTTCTTTTCTTAGAAGGATATTGAATTGAAAAATTTTATATTATTATTGCAAAACTACACAAATAATCTATTATTAATTCAACTTAATCAATAAATAATAACGGATCTATTGTTTAGATATCATTTAGAAACACGAATTGCAAGAGTATTAACTCGTGAATATGTTATGTTATGTTATGTCATGTCATATCATGTCATGTCATGACATGACATGATGCCGCTAAACAAACATGTCATGACTTGACCTGGCACTGAGGTCATGTCTTGTCATGTCATGTCATGTTATGTTATGTTATGTTATGTTATGTTATGTTATGTTATGTTATGCTATGTTATGTTATGTTATGTTATGTTATGTTATGTTATGTTATGTTATGTTATGTTATGTTATGTTATGTTATGTTATGTTATGTTGTTGCTGGTGAGCACAAGATCAGCAAAACAGCGTCTGGGCGCCTGGCGAGGAAATAATCTCTTCTTCGCCAGGGTTGCTAGTGGGCAGTGAGGCGCCGCCCATACCGACAGACGGGGGCTCATCAAGAAAGATAAGTACGTATTTATTAATCTAATACTATTAGCATTATATAGCATGTTTATATAAAATTGTCCCCTTGATTTGAAATATTTACTTTCTTGCCATTAGTAGATGGCTGTAGATTTCAAAGAGAAGAAGTGTATAGAATGTAGAGGTCTAGCAGTGTTTGTTCGTCTTGTGGATTCGAGAGGATAACGTGACTTGTGTGGCAGCAAGAGAGCACCCACAAATAAAATTGACACTAGAATGCGATAAATCGATTGTATTGTTCATTTTTAATTTACTCGTGGTTCCTGTAGACGTGAATTGAAAGACGCGTTCGCTTGGATGCAAGCCTTTAGACTTTCATAGATTCGATAAACTCTGCCGAGCGTTTCAGGGTACGAGCTCGACTAACTAAATAAATTATCCCGCGAGGGAGCGTTTGCATAAAATAAAAGTGTTTGCCCACAGGAATTTGATGGATGATTTAAAAAGAAGCATTTCTACATTTACGTTGATTGGTTATGTCATGTTCCTGGCAACAGTTTAGAAAAATTTTCTTAAAAGCGTGTTTTGAGTTATTATTTTTTTATTTGAACGACTGCGGCTAAAAACCGGAATGATCTTATTTTTCGCCTGATCTAAAGCTTGTCGTCAAGCATCTCCGAGTCTGAATATATGAATTAACAACCAAACCCTAATGAATAATAATAAAAAGCTCAAAGCTGTCTTAACGTACAATACTTTTCGTACTAATTTATGCATAGGACATGAAAGTGACTTTGCCCGTATGTTGACGAGCTTCTAAAAACATGAGCGATAGAGGAAGCCAGACTGTTTTTTTTTCATAACTTTGTGTAGGGGAAATTCATCCAGCACGGCAACAGCGGCCAATCTTCGTTGTAGTGGAAAGCATTCATTATTTATTAATTTTCTTACTGATTTTGTTCGTTTATTTACGTTTTCATTTTACATATGATTTTAGTCTAGAGATATCCGTAGCCTACATCCGGAGAATAGGTTTTACTAAAGGCCATTACTGTTCCTTAGGAGCAACCAAACTCACACATCTGCACCTGTTCACTGGGGGGCAGCCAGCTCGCTGCACTCCCTGCCACATAAACAGGGCAGGGTGGCCCAGTGGTTAAAGTTCAGAGTACCAAGATTTGCGCAGAGAGGCGCGGGTTCGATCCCAGCTCTGTGCGCCAGTTTCTGGTCAGAATCGGCGAGGAGGCCGGGCGGTTAAGCAAAGCCGAATTTGAAGCAGTGAGTTGCGAGTTCGAGACTGCAACAAGCTGTGGATGTTCTGCGATGTTAAGAATCGGCGACAGGCCTATAGCCTAATAAACGCTGAAACCGCTATTGTTATAAACGACGTAGATCTTGCGTCTTCTTCTTGAGTGCCCACTACTGCGACAGTCACGGCTGACACTGAGGCAGGAGTGCCAGAGACTGGGGTGGCCCTACACACTGGAAGCCCTTCTGTGCGATGAGCTCCCATCAGAGGCGATGATTAACTTCCTGATTACAACCGGTTTCCTGAACCAACTACATAATGTACGACTGGCCGAGGACGACAGTTTGCAGATGGCGGTGGATGCTCTTGGAACACTTCTAGATCCCGACTCCTTCCGCGTCTCAATTGTTCTTCGTGTTGGCGCAAATGTATGCGAACCCCACACTTGTCGGTGCGGAAAGCGGATGGATGCACGAGGGCTGCATGGCCTTTCTTGTAAGTACAGCGCTGGGCGACATCCAAGACACTCGGCTCTGAACGATGTGATCAGGAGGGCTCTTCAGAGCGCTGGCGTTCCTTCATGCCTTGAACCCGTGGGAGTGGACAGAGGGGATGGTAAGAGACCAGATGGCTTAACGGTTTTCCCGTTTTCTAATGGGAGGTGTTTGTGCTGGGATGCAACCTGCGTCGACACTTTTGCTGAGTCGCACGTCAATAATTTGGCTATTTCTGCTGGGTTCGCGGCTCGTGCGGCGGAGGATAGCAAGAGACGTAAATACGCGGCGTTGGCAGCTCGGTATCGTTTCGAGCCAGTCGCATTAGAAACGACGGGCACATATGGTGAAACGACTGGTCCTTTAATATCATAGATTGGCCGTCGCATTACGGAATTGTCCGGCGAACGTAGAGAGACTCTATGGTTGGAGCAAAGGTTGGGTTTGGCCGTGCAGAGAGGCAATGCAGCGAGCATCCTAGCAGCAGTCAGAGAAAATTTCGACGTGGGCCCGCTCCTCGCTCGCGTCACAGCTCAGTGACCCTCGGAGTCGGTGTAGGCCACCATCAGAGGCGTTAAGGACGGGGCCCTGATCATTGACATGAAACCATTCCCTGTTTTTAATTAATAAAATGAATTCCTTTTTGTTGGAATGGTGAATGTGGGAGGCCTTTTAAAAAAAACTATGAACAAGTGACTCGTCCGCACTGATCAAGGCACCTATGCCCATTGTAGGCTGGTGCTGAAGAAAAATCAAGAATCAAGATTACTGTCCCAGAACCCACACTGGCAAGGTGTGTATGTGTGTCGTTTCTGTTAGCATTTGTTAATACTCTGCGTATCATCCGGTCTGTCATTTAATCAGTGTACATATATTCCAGTAAGGTATTGTATATATTGATCAATGTATATTATTCCGTATATATTTTAGTGATTCGTTTCGTGTTATCTTTTATTAATTTTAGTTCTGTTATTTCTTACCAGGTGTCTGAATCGTGAATCAAGTTTCTTAAATAAACTGGATATACACTAAGAATAAAGTGGCACGTTATCACCCGAGGAGATTTACAACTGAGAACCTGGGGCGGTTCCCTTACAATGTATATGTATAAACTTGGTTCCTTTATCCAGAATGAGATTTGAATGGAATGTCATGATCCGAATGCTGAACGTGATGTTGAAGCAACAGTTCAATGCGACATCTCAAGAACGAATAATACATCATGAATCAAATATAAAACACATAATATAGTAATTTCATTTCAATTTGGATGCTTATTAACGTGAATAAGTCCCATGGATGAAATAGGGAGACTTACCCAGATTGGTAATAAAATTCTGCAAGAGTGAGTCCCTAAATATATTAAGAGAGTCTCTCAATATTGGCGAATTATAAAGTAGACCTCTCGACGCGACGCTGATGAATATAGTAGCTTATTTATAAGTTTAGCGTTGGGTGGCTGTGCATAGAAGCATTTTCTATGCTTTTATTTGACCGTGGATTGATTACACTACTCTCCTCCCCGAGCCTTTGAATTTGACCATGCACGGCTCTTTATCATCTAACAGTCAACAAGTGAACACAATAATCCGTAAACATTATTTATCGTTAATGAGTTCACACTATGAGATGACAGACGCAGCCATCACGCAGGCTTTAAATCCTTCACTGACGCCTGCAGTTGCGGGACTCTAGCGCCGCTGCCAGCTTGAGCATTGTGCCGGGGAGCTGTTGCCTGCCTTCCCTGCAGTGATGACAGATTTGCCTCATCACTATTCCAGTTCTCTCTGTTATTGCTGAAAACTTTCTCTGGTGTATCATATTTAAATTAATATTGATCCTAAGCTATCAATTACAATATTGATCCTAAGCTATATACTACTTTACTTGAATTTCACGCAATACATTTCCATCTTACCAACATATTTAGTGTTCATTTACATGAAAAGTTTTCATCGACTGTAGGCGGTTTTTCTTGACAAGTTTCAGCTACTTCGAATATTTCCTAGTGGGTTTGTTATTAATTAGTTCAGTAATTTAGTTGGATGAATAATATGGCTGATAATTTTCTTGTGGTTGCTGTCTACTTCGCCTGATGAGGGCGGGTTTACGCTGAAATTATAAACGTTGCTCGTTCTTTACGATTAAAACTTTCTCTGTGAGACGGGTAGTCAAAAAACAATAGACCAGAGTTGCTCGAATTCACAGATTGTTTGGTAAAATTTTATTAAGCGTTACTTTTTTCTTAAGGAAAATAAATGAAGAACTTTCAGAAAGTGGGTGCGTAAAAATGGGCAATAATAGACTTCCAACATTACATTTGACTTTAGTCTATTATATCTTATTGGGAGTGGTATAGCTGAATTAGTTCGAGAATTATGTTGTTTTGGTGCAAGTTAATACTTTAAATTTTCGCGAATGATCTAAAACACAAAGACATAAATATTTCAGAGGCAGGCATGCGTATTCGTGAGTTGCTTCTATCAACTCAGGGACTTGTAATCAATACAATGTATTGCAGCATTGATAACGCATTGCTACGGCTCGGAGGAAGAGAATATAACAGAACGCGCTATGAACATTGGTATTTTTACGTGCGATTCCCAGGAAGCCAGCGTTGTTATGGACGAACATTTCAAAGAAATCCTACCTAAGATCTTAGTGTTTTGCCCAGCTTGCCGAACTCCAATAGTACCGCCTACAGACTCCAAGAAGAGGTTCAATAATCAAATATTGGATATCCGTTAGAACCTGTGTTAATCAGGATGACTTTTGGTACTGAACGCTAAGTTTTATCGTCGATGTATCACTGCGACATGAGCGCACTATAAAGCGTATACATACAACTCTATTCGCCGGTAGGAGTAATTTTTAATGATCTACAACGTTTATAAAGTCAGCAAAATTCCATTTTATTTTCGGTCCACTGCAAATTTTCCTTGCCTCGACTTAAAATTTTATTCAATATGATAGCGACTTTTTTCTTGGAGGCGTCATCTATTGGCATTTGGGCATTAAAATTGTTCACGCTCTATTCAAGCACTTTTAATATAATCTGAAATTTAATTTTATTTGCATAAGTATGTGATTCAAGAATTGAATTTGAGAGGCTGTGTTTTACCGATAAGATAGCTATTATTTAATACATATCTGCCCGGTGAACTATATAACCACAAATTCGGGCTTTTGAATTTGATGCTGAAGTTGGATCAAACCTTTCAGTCTGATCAAACATTGGATCAAACCTTTGTATCATGTGTCAAATAGTAAGATTTCCATCAAAAATAGTGTATTTATATATAATAAGCCTCACAATAAAAAATAAAGCACTTGATGTCCGGAATCTATTTGGTTTCCCGCGGGTTCGATAGTATTGGGTAGCGAGTTTTCCCGGATATCGGAGGATTAGAGAAAGTGTTCGAGCCAAACACACAGGAGCAAGACACAGGACGAGCCAGAAAATATCAGTATGTGCATTGGCTTTAAACATTTTATTGCGCGCTATAATATACGATAATATTACTGAGTCTCTGACTGCATGACGTCTGCTTCTTGCGAGAACAAGAACCGCGCAGAAGTCATTTGGTGTTTGCCTTCAGCGGCGAGGCTTCTCCGGAGCGATGACTGCTTGAACTGCTAGAGATAAGGGTAAGGATGAGGGTAAGGATGAGGGTAAGGATGAGGGTAAGGATGAGGGTAAGGATGAGGGTAAGGATGAGGGTAAGGATGAGGGTAAGGATGAAGGTAAGGATGAGGGTAAGGATGAAGGTAAGGATGAGGGTAAGGATGANAAGGATGAGGGTAAGGATGAGGGTAAGGATGAGGGTAAGGATGAGGGTAAGGATGAGGGTAAGGATGAGGGTAAGGATGAGGGTAAGAATGAGGGAAGCGATAAGTTCAAGAAATAATCCATTAGCTCTGCTTCTTAATTACCAATGCAAGTAGCTACGGCATTGCCAATTCATCAAAATTTTGGCTGTTATGAATTATCATTTAAATTATTTCAATTAAATAAGTTGCCGCAATGAAGTAAGTCAGGGTCGCATGCTTCACCGCTCGGGCTCATGATGCTCTAACAATTTAATTTCGAGTCCTTATATCATCTGTTTTGCCGTTTGCTAATTTATTTCCTAGGCTAAAAATGTCCAGCGAAAGCTCGATACATTTTTCATGCACTTGGTCCTTTTTAACTCAACTGGCAATTATGGAATGGAGCGAGTGAAGATCATTTATTTTTTAAAAGTTAGTAAGTGTATATTCATTTAAAATACACAAGAGCGATGCCTCTGTATGATTAGAAAATGAATGACTGAAAAGATTGAAAGATGTCTCTACAGCTTTCAGTCTAATAAACATAAATTCTTTCATCTTTTGCCTTTCCGTGCTTAAATTAATGCTACGAATGAGAACATAACATTAATGTGCAACGGTCTTGACGGTACAATAAAATAATCTTGACAAGTATCTTGCACTGCGCGTTATCTCGAGCAGATTTGGGAGCTAAACAAATGCGACAACATTCAGCCTTTGTAGTCACTCGCAAACAAGAGCCGAGTTTACGTTTCTAATTCAAAGCAGTCGTCTACTAATCAGCTGAGTTTTGATGTGTATTAATATAGTGTATTTATATATGATTGACTTAGTGATGGTGATAATTATAATTGGCCAATGGCTGACTAATTTTGTTAAATTAATCCACATTGATTTCAGACCTCGTATCCCAGCTGGCTATTATCAGGGCATCTGGCCTCGCTGAGCACGTGGCTTTTGAATAACGCTAAAAATAATACGAATAATAATAAAATATTAATAATTATATTATTAATAATAATTATGGCTTATGAATAGATCGAAAAATAATACAAAAAATAGGTAATTTTTATTGCATAGTCAGCACCGGGGAGGATTGGATAGAATAGTTATTTTTTTAATGAACTTTAATATTAAAGAACGCAATGGAAACTCACTTCAAATACAAAGATCGTGTTTTCTCATATTGATTTATTAAAATTTATGTACCCTTTACGAAATGTTTTATTAAAGCTTCCGCTGACAGCCGAGAAATTTCCCTTCAGGCAACAGCCCCCGCGATGCGGTGATATCTACATTGGAGAGCGGCTAAATGGACTCGTTGCAATTTTCAAGCATTAAATGATGCGATGTTATTCTCTCGACATGTGTCCAATTTCAGAACTCAAGTCAAATTCAAAGCCCTAGATACAAATACTGGATATAGTCTCTGTAATGAGTTATCTCTGTAACCATTCTTGAAGAGCCTCCAATTCATTAACGTTATAAATGTTTCATCGTCTGACTAATTTATAATTATTGATGGCATGGGCGAATGTTTTATTTAACGAGCATATTTAGCAACTAGAAGATATTATTTGAACAATAGATATTTCATGTGCTGTGATGAAGTCATGAATATGATGAATTCTGTCTCAAAAAGTTTATTAAACTCAGCCTTGCAAATACCTTTTTTTATTTTCATTCTAACAGAGAAGTGAAGTTATCCTCAGTTTCACAAACAATTCACTCTTCGAAACATTTCTCATCAACTTACAGATGCTCCAACTAAAGCATATGTCATGCCTGTTACATAATCTTTGTTCATGATTAAATCCAAGTTCCATGTTCCATGATTGTAAACGGCAGTCTAAATTTTTTTGCATTTAATTACTTACTTGAAGATACAGTAAATTGATGGTTTGATTCTTTAAACCTCGGTTGTTTCACAATATTTAAGTGAGGTTGAACAAAAATGACGCGTTATATCTTCAGAAACACTTCACAGCATAGACGCAAGAAGCAGTTCATCTCGCAATCATTTACACTTAATATAGCATTTACAGGTCCCAAAGATCACCAGTTATGACCTGCCTCATTTTCCCTTATAATTTGTCATGAATAAGCGATGAAGCTGAAAATGAAGGCAACGCTTGGCTGCGAGGTTGTATTCCTTACGTAACGCGGTTGTCCGTCGTTGGACGACGCTGTCATAGCCACCAATTGCCGTTAAACTGTTTACAACATCTTCGGCATGGAAGAAATCCTTGAACGGACATCCACCAGAGAGAAGAGCTGCTGCCATCATAGCTTTTTGGCCTGGATGGTGTTAATAAAATAGGAATTTCATATTATGGTAAAATTGGGATATCATGTAATTGGATGTTACTGTGAATTAATAAATTTTGTGACAGTGTTGCATTTAACTTGCTTAGAGTCGTAGAGCGACCAATAATAACATACTCCTCTAGTTCATTTCACCTGGTAATATCCGTGCCAGTTATGGAGGACAGCAAATGCGATAAATGAAATTGATTTTGATCTCAGGATTGAGGCCTGACGATCGCTGGGATTATGTTTTCCCTGCAATATCGCGATAGATGAAATCCTCTCTGTCAGATAATTCTTGAATAACTCTCGAATTCTGTGTGAATTTGCCTGGGATTCAGGAATCAGGTCGCGCCTAAGACGGATTGGGTTGGCGAGGTCTTGTTCGTAAGGGCCTTAACACAAGTGCAGGGATCATTGCAGCAGCTGCTGGTGAGAATAAATAGGCTGGGATGTAGTAACAAATATTTTTCGTAGGATTTTTGATTCGCTGAGCACTTTGTCAGCAAGATATATAAGGAGCAAGTACACAAAGACGCGAGTTTGATTTATCTGTGGGTGGTACTTAGTGAGGATAAATCAGAGCTGGATTTTTCTGCAATGTCTGCAATTTTAAGAATGAATCTCAGGCGTCATGAAGTGAATGAATCCTGCGCTGAATTTTTAAGTCTTTAACTTATCCATTATCAACATCTCAAATATAGAAATGAATTGTTCCTTGCAACGTAAAATCATATGAAATAAGCGTCTTTCTCAACGAATTTATCGGCCCGAGCACCTGGCTGTCACAGAGCCTCTGCCGTCACACCGGTAAACAAATTAGCTTCTAATTATGCCCTTTTCATCTCACCATTGATGACCAATCAATCTTCGTATTGAGGCTTATCATCCAATGATGC
>NW_025946399.1:0-562 GCF_000764305.2 Hyalella azteca
CTTTCATTGACAAGCTTCAAGTTATGAGCAGACTTGTCACTTTATATAGCACCTCATTTGGTAGATTTTGGGATTTGCCTGGGATCTCTAGCCTCTAGGTTCATCAACTATTTACTAAAATGGAGTGTGAAAGGACATGGGTTGAAGATATGGAAGAATGAAATGGAAAAAAAGGAAATTAAAGCAGCATCAAAGTATGAATGAATGCATGATGAAGTAGAGGTGTGGACTCACTGTTTTGTGTGAGGGCAGGGGTGATGGGTGTGAATAGGATAATAATATAATAATAGCGGTTTCAGCATTTAGTAGGCCATAGGTCTGTCATTGATTCTTAACATCGCAGAACATTTACACCATTTTGCGGTCTCAAACTCCCAACACACTGCTACAATTCTGCTGTGCTTAAGCACCCGGCCTCCTTGCCGATTCTGACCAGAAACTGGCGCACAGAGCTGGGATCGAACCCGCGCCTCTCTGCGCCAATCTTGGTACCGTAAAATGGGGTAACTTAGACCAGCGAGGTAACTTAGACCACTTTTAGTTTTTTTAACAAAAACCCCCA
>NW_025946400.1:0-350 GCF_000764305.2 Hyalella azteca
TCACGGCTGATTGGTGGATGTCCGGAAAGATCCAAGGCGTTCGATTCAGGGCTTATTGGTGTACAAAATTTGTGGTGCACGGCTGCGCTCCCGTTTAGTTACTTTACTGAAGTTCTGGGAGCGCAGCCCTACACCACAAATTTAGCTCGTAAACAAGCCCTGGCGCCAACGCCTACCCGGCTATGTAGGGGTCTATACTGCGTCCCGAAGTTCTTAGTTAATTTGGCCGCATAGCCCCAACCCTCCTTCATTACTATAGAGATAAATAATATTAATGTAATACTTTCATTCGGTGAACACGTAGCTACCCGAGGAGGAAATATGCAACCTGCATGGATTTCTTCCACTAA
>NW_025946401.1:0-775 GCF_000764305.2 Hyalella azteca
GATTGGGAATATTGGGGCATGAGCTGCTGGGAGCGTGGGAATATTGGGACTTGCGCTGCTGGGAGCGTGGGAATATTGGGACATGCGCTGCTGGGTGCGTGGGAATATTGGGACATGCGCTGCTGGGAGCGTGGGAATTTTGGGACATGAGCTGCTGGGAGCGTGGGAATATTGGGACATGAGCTGCTGGGAGCGTGGGAATATTGGGACATGAGCTGCTGTGAGCGTGGGAATATTGGGACATGCGCTGCTGGGTGCGTGGGAATATTGGGACATGCGCTGCTGGGAGCGTGGGAATATTGGGACATGCGCTGCTCACTTAGGCCGCTACGTGTACTTGGGCCGCTACTTGCACTTAGGCCGCTACGCGCACTTAGGCCGCTACGTGCACTTAGGCCGCTACGTGTACTTAGGTCGCAACGTGCATTTGATATGTAGTCTAAAACGACAGTTTTTTTTCCCCAAAAACAACATTTTTGACGCAAAAATCAGGCGCTTAATTTTTTGAGAGCTGAATTCAAAATAAAATTTTGGTGAGCATGCGTGAAAAAGAAAAATATATATATTGAACGTCTCAAAGCGTCAATGACCACGCAATCCAAGGTCGCATCTCTGTGGCCTTGGGCATCAAGGTCCAGTTATCTATTTGCAGATCCGAAAGTATCGACACGAGGTGGCCCTGCCTGAAATAGCGTCCCATGGCTCTTTTGGGGCTTAAAATAGCAGCACATGGCTCATTTTGGGCTTAAAATAGCAGCACATGGCTCTTTTGGGG
>NW_025946401.1:1370-10862 GCF_000764305.2 Hyalella azteca
CAATATTACCCTCAGTACAATATTACCCTCAGTACAATATTACCCTCAGTACAATATTACCCTCAGTACAATATTACCCTCAGTACAATATTACCCTCAGTACAATATTACCCTCTTTATATAAAGGACCCTCGCAACTGCCCAATCACAGCCGCGACCTCGAAGTTGTTCACTGCATTGCTGAGGTCTTCTTTAATAAGAACTTTAGGTTTTTACCCCTTGTTAATTCGAACGAAAATAAATGAGAATGTTTTTTGATGATTAAATATGATTTATTATTAATTGAGTTTTAGTTTGTAGCGTAGAATTTATTGGTTGCCAGCTCCAGGTTCCCGTCATGAGCAAAACAAAAAATAAAGAAGACATCATCCCATGATCAATACTCAGTGACGGAGCCCGGCCATCACGCACTAACCCCTCGTCGCCCAATAGCGCCTCTTTAAAATGACGTGTCCTCAGCGACGACCAATCACAGCTCGCCATTTCGATGACGACACGAAAATCCATGATGTCATTTCAAAGTTCCGTCCATCCTACCAATGGGAGTCGAGATTACAGTTGCATCATAGGCTGAACTACGTCGGCCAGCCAATCAGAATGAGTTTTTGGCTGGATGACGAAACTGGAGAGATGACGTCACCGATCGATGCGTGACGTCACGTTTGCCCTAAAGATGCGTTACTTGAGCGTAGCTGCGGCCTGCCGGTCCAGTGGCATCATTTTAAGGTGTCACTGGACCACCCATGATACTAAATCGAAATCAGAATGATCAAAGGCAATCCTATTAAGTCAATTCGTTTCAGGGCTATTTATTTAAAACGATTGTATGTTGCTGTAGTCTAATTGTTAAATGTTACGAGGTTAAGACGTTCTTCGCTGAGGAATGTAAAAAAATTAAGAAAAATGTACCATAACTTTATGAAATGAAAACTATCAGAGTCCAGCTCCATCGTCAGCTCGATACTCCTAGAATGGAAGTGCGATCAGTTAATAATCTAAAATTTTCAGGCAGACATTAAATAATAAAATTGGCAAATAAATAATAAATCGATTAAAGAAACCACAGCAAGATTGGCCAATACATTGGCGACAGGCCACATCAGGCCTACACTTCAGTGCCGACATCACTATGTTAATAGGTGTACAATCTCAGAATTATGAGGCCTGAGTGTGATATTTAAGTTAGGTGTCTCATACAAACAAAATATAAAGGGACTTTAAAGTTTACGTCGGTATGACCAGTTGGAGGAGCTAAAATTCTGGACTCGCTATACGAAATCCAGAAATGAACTCGGCATTAATTCCACCAGCTGAATAAGGGGGATGTGTAAGTAGATTTCCTGTTCGCTAGCTCCTTCCTTTGTGCTCCGCCAGCCTAGCATAAAAGTAATGCCTTATCATATTGTTGGGGACTAATCAATAAATAGCCTTTCTTCGACACCAAACATTTAACCAATGATCGTAAATAAATGATTAATCAAAACTAGAAATAAAGAACCATAATAATAAATGAACGGTAAATCCAAGAAACAAATTATAAAACAATAAACCGTGTATCTTTCTAGCCCTTGACTTTCAACTCATAAGAATGTCCTAAGTTTGGAGCCCCGCTCTGTGGTGGATCACATAGCAATGACAAATAAGTAAACATTCATTTGCGAAGTCATCGGTGGTGAATCAAAACGGAAATGACTAATTAAACGAACCCTATTGTAATCCCTAACAATATCAACGTACGCTGATGCACATTGCGTACAATTGTTTTTGTACACTAAAGACGATCGTATTAAATCGGGGCGAGAATCTTTCTACAAGAAGAAGAGCAGACCATGAAATTATTCATCAATAATACCATAATATTGAACTTTGTATAGTAATAACTTTCAGCCCTGCAGACAGACATATTTCCAGATGCAAGGCATCTAAAACAGGGCTTTGAAATATCTTCCCGATCTCTCACTCAGAATTAGATATTTATGTTTATATGCTTGACAAATGGCGACATAAAAATCTTATTCCTTAGGGAAAAAGTTGACTTCCATCGTTCATTAAATTTCCGCTTAATTGCCGAGGTGACAGCAGCTGAGATCCTTGCGGACGTTGCATATTCATGTGGCACATATAACGTGGCCCCATACATGAGCTTCCGTCTCGTTAAATGAATTACCTGCAGGATACGTTAAATGAATTACCTGCAGGATACGTTAAATGAATTACCTGCAGGATACGTTAAATGAATTGCATATGCTCAGGTGGATGTTCAAGATCCCCGTATGTTTTATATTCTAAAATATTTTTATTTCACTCCGATATATTCTCGTTTATTTATAGGTTAGTCCTACCAAATTATATTCTAATATATATTTCCCACTCCCAAATGCTCGATTTTATTTCTATTTTTCTCCCATGTATTACGTATTCAGAATAATTTTTCTTTTTAATGTCTTCCAAGAAATAATGTTCGAAATAAGCGACGTTCATCGTCGAAATAATCGATTTCTTCAGGAAAATCAGAAATCATGGGCACATAAAATTCATACATTTTGATGAAAGGAAATACAGACCCTCCTTTGTATAGTTAAGAGCTGTGTATGAACCCTCCTTCGTATAGTTAAGAGCTGTGTATGAACCCTCCTTTGTATAGTTAAGAGCTGTGTATGAACCCTCCTTCGTATAGTTCAGAGCTGTGTATGAACCCTCCTTTGTANATTAATATAATAAAGATGCATTATAAATATAGTGTTATGTATGGCTGGGTTGCGTTCTTACTGATATTAATATAATAAAGATGCATTATAAATATAGTGTTATGTATGGCTGGGTTGCGTTCTTACTGATATTAATATAATAAAGATGCATTATAAATATAGTGTTATGTATGGCTGGGTTGCGTTCTTACTGATATTAATATAATAAAGATGCATTATAAATATAGTGTTATGTATGGCTGGGTTGCGTTCTTACTGATATTAATATAATAAAGATGCATTATAAATATAGTGTTATGTATGGCTGGGTTGCGTTCTTACTGATATTAATATAATAAAGATGCATTATAAATATAGTGTTATGTATGGCTGGGTTGCGTTCTTACTGATATTAATATAATAAAGATGCATTATAAATATAGTGTTATGTATGGCTGGGTTGCGTTCTTACTGATATTAATATAATAAAGATGCATTATAAATATAGTGTTATGTATGGCTGGGTTGCGTTCTTACTGATATTAATATAATAAAGATGCATTATAAATATAGTGTTATGTATGGCTGGGTTGCGTTCTTACTGATATTAATATAATAAAGATGCATTATAAATATAGTGTTATGTATGGCTGGGTTGCGTTCTTACTGATATTAATATAATAAAGATGCATTATAAATATAGTGTTATGTATGGCTGGGTTGCGTTCTTACTGATATTAATATAATAAAGATGCATTATAAATATAGTGTTATGTATGGCTGGGTTGCGTTCTTACTGATATTAATATAATAAAGATGCATTATAAATATAGTGTTATGTATGGCTGGGTTGCGTTCTTACTGATATTAATATAATAAAGATGCATTATAAATATAGTGTTATGTATGGCTGGGTTGCGTTCTTACTGATATTAATATAATAAAGATGCATTATAAATATAGTGTTATGTATGGCTGGGTTGCGTTCTTACTGATATTAATATAATAAAGATGCATTATAAATATAGTGTTATGTATGGCTGGGTTGCGTTCTTACTGATATTAATATAATAAAGATGCATTATAAATATAGTGTTATGTATGGCTGGGTTGCGTTCTTACTGATATTAATATAATAAAGATGCATTATAAATATAGTGTTATGTATGGCTGGGTTGCGTTCTTACTGATATTAATATAATAAAGATGCATTATAAATATAGTGTTATGTATGGCTGGGTTGCGTTCTTACTGATATTAATATAATAAAGATGCATTATAAATATAGTGTTATGTATGGCTGGGTTGCGTTCTTACTGATATTAATATAATAAAGATGCATTATAAATATAGTGTTATGTATGGCTGGGTTGCGTTCTTACTGATATTAATATAATAAAGATGCATTATAAATATAGTGTTATGTATGGCTGGGTTGCGTTCTTACTGATATTAATATAATAAAGATGCATTATAAATATAGTATTATGTATAGCTGGGGTTTATATTGAACGTATCAGTCGCAGCTCGAGTGAATATGTTAATGAATACAAGAATGTATATCAGGCAGCTTCGTGTGTGACAGCTCATTCATTAATATGTTACTGCATTCTACTCAAAAACTTCAAAAATTCTATGCTCTTTATCAAAACTCTGAAAATGTTGTATTAAAAATTTATTTTCATTTATATTTATTAATTAAAAAAATGTATTTTTTAAACAAACAAATTAAAATTAAATTTATTAATTTAAACAAACTCCAATGATCATTCAAGTATTATTTGTAATATAATGTTAATAATATTGTTGGTATATATCATTTGTTATATAATATATAACTAGTTATGAAATATACATAATATTATTACTTTCGTCAATCCCTTAAATTGCAGCCTTTAACTATTGGTTGAATTTTGGCATGCAATTCCTCGTATTTATTAATACAAAGTTTGTAAGCTACTTTAATACTGAGCTTCATGTCTTATCGTAATTATTGACCTGAGGACTTCACTCTACAACATAAACATCATGTTGAATGTCTTAACATTAAAGAAATCAAGTGGGGCATAGCCGATTCTGTATGTGGTGGGTTATATTCTACATGTTGTGGGTAATATATATATATATATATATATTCTCCCTATATTTAAATGTAACTACCGTTATTGGTGTTACCGTTAATGGCGTAACCGTTATTGGTGTTACCGTTATTGGTGTAACCGTTATTGATGTTACCGTTATTGGCGTAACCGTTATTTGCGTTACCGTCATCAATTCCATAGCGTGAGGTGTTATAAATTTTCATTACAAAGCAACTTCATAAAGTTACGTTACACCATTGCGCTCTAAAGTAGCGTGGTAGCGTTACGTTATTTTGAGATCCGTAGAACCGAAGCTCACAGAAGAAACGTTATAGAGTTACGACATCTTGCTGCCACTGATTATTGATTTAAATAATTGAGATAACATTTATTCCTAATGATGTCAATATTGTCAATTTACACCCTTGATTTGCATTGAGTCACCGCCAATGCCAATATTAGTGACAATACATTTTCGTATCACCACGCCACAAATGCCGATTCTCTGCATAGCTTGATATTATCTTTAGCTCCGTATTAACAAAGGCGTTATATCCTGCCATAACGGTTTGCCACATTGCTAGCCTTCAGCCACACTGCCCCTCAGACGCCACACTTCTCCCTCCAAGGCCTATACTTTCAAAAAAAGTTAAGAGATCGTAAGTTCATTAGCCAATCATTGACGGCCATTCAGGCAAAATCCACCAATCATAGACAAGAAAATATTGCGTGTGTACTTACGTTCACTTAGCGAGTTTTGATAGTATGGCCCCAGGACTGAAGAGAACAAGTGTGCGTTGCCTGCTGTCTTGGGAAGCAAGAGGTTGCGAATCCGAGGCCCGACCTTTGCCTAATTCATCATTCGTATGAATGTCCTTCAATTTAAGTCAACCAGGCTAATATTTGTTCCCTTCGATTATTAATGTAGCTATATTTCAAACTATCTAATCAACTAATTTCAAACTATCGTCCGTCATGAAAAGACCCGGTTAAATAACACGATTTTAGATCTTCTGTGAAGTATTGCTGCTATAACATCGGCGACAGGCCACATCAGGCCTACACTTCAGCTCCGAGATCACTATGTTATGTTATGTTATGTTATATTCCTTGCAACTGTGCCATGTCTCAGAACTCTATCTGTTATTCAAATATATTGTCTGGCTATGAAATTCTCCTAAGAATTTTTTTGCATCCGTTAAAGTAGGGACTGCGGGCAGGGACCTCGGTAGACTATGAATGTAACATATTTGTCCCGCCACATCGGGACCAGCGGGACCGTAGGTTACGGATGTAACATATATGTCCCGCCACATCGGGAACAGCGGGACCGTAGGTTATGAATGTAATATATTTGTCCCGCCACATTGGGACCAGCGGGACCGTAGGTTACGGATGTAACATATTTGTCCCGCCACATCGGGACCAGCGGGACCGTAGGTTATGAATGTAGCATATTTGTCGCGCCACATCGGGACCAGCGGGACCGTAGGTTATGAATGTAATATATTTGTCCCGCCACATCGGGACCAGCGGGACCGTAGGTTATGAATGTACGCCACATCGGGACCAGCGGGACCGTAGGTTATGAATGTAACATATATGTCCCGCCACATCGGGACCAGCGGGACCGTAGGTTATGAATGTAGCATATTTGTCCCGCCACATCGGGACCAGCGGGACCAGCGGAGGTTGTAATGTGGCGGCAGGTTTTCCTTGGCGCGGACAAAGCGACTTTGTGCGGGGCACTCATTTAGTGGCGGAGACATGACAGCATTAATTGTATGCACGGACTGACGGTGGGACAAATTAACGGTGTATAAATTAGAGTGAGGAGGTCATGCGTGTATGTGAGTATTGTTAGTGCAGGAGAACTTACGCAAGGCTGAGCTCTACCTTCTTCTTAATAATATAAACTGTTAATTTTAGTGTTTAGTTCTACTGTTTTAAAGTGTTTACTGTTAACAAGCGGGTCGCATATGTGTTGGGTCGCATTTCGATCACAATTTTATACGGAATTGGTTTTAGGAATGACGAGAAAGGGGAATAAATGAATAATAAATCAATAAATAGATTTTGTAGATTATTTCTCAGTCTGGGAAGTTTCAGAAGGTCAGCATGATCCACTCAAGGTCATTTATATATTAGTGCAATATATGTATTATTAGTTGAATATAACATATATCAGGATAATATATTACTAGTAGAATAAAACATAAGCAATTACCAGGCCAAGACCTCAACACAGATTTATTATTGGGTCCGCTTACACTCAGAGGAATGGTAGAGACATTGTACAAATGGCGATGAAATTCAAGCTCATATGTGAGTCATTCTGATTCAGTTTGGCCCGGCTAAAGGTCGTGCTCTTAATATAAGATAATTCATAAAGGCCCTCATTCAAGTCACACAAGAAATAAAACCGAGCGTTCTAAAGAGGAATATGTTTATAATAGCGTTAAGTTCATTATTCGTTTTAATCGATTATCCTTCCTAATTGATTATAGCTCATAATATATAGCGCTAAATAGGTTAAAGTCAAATTAGAGCTCATGGGCCGGAGTTCGTAACTCAGTCAGCCAATCAGCGGCAGTTTTTCAATCCAAACCCACCAATCTGTGACGAGAAATATTTTAAAATAGCAGCACATGGCTCATTTGAGGCTTAAAATAGCAGCACATGGCTCATTTGGGTTTTAAAATAGCAGCACATGGCTCATTTGGGGCTTAAAATAGCAGCGCATGGCTGGCTCATTTGGGGCTTAAAATAGCAGCACATGGCTCATTTGGGGCTTAAAATAGCAGCGCATGGATTTTAGGGGCTTAAACTAGCAGCACATGGCTCTTTTGGGGCCTCAAATAGCAGCACGTGGCCCTTTTGAGGCCTCAAATAGCAGCACGTGGCCCTTTTGAGGCCTCAAATAACAGGACATGGCTCTTTTAGGGCCTCAAATAGCAGCACATGGCTCTTTTGGGCCTCAAATAGCCGACACGGCTCTTTTGGGGCCTCAAATAGCAGCTTATGGCTCTTTTGAGGCCTCAAATAGCAGCACATGGCTCTTTTGTGGCCTCAAATAGCAGCAAGTTGCCCTTTTGAGGCCTCAAATAGCAGCACATGGCCCTTTTGAGGCCTCAAATAGCAGAAAATGGCTCTTTTGGGGCCTCAAATAGCAGAACGTGGCCCTTCTGAGGCCTCAAATAGCAGCAAATGGCCCGTTTGATGACCTTTAACAGCAGCATCATTATTTACATATCTACATCGGATCCTATTCTCACACATACCTCCGCTCCGGCTTTCCACAGCACAATAACCATTTCACCCTAACATTCCGCATATTTCCTCCGGTTCATTCTAAACTAAAATGACAATTTAATATTTCGACAAATAAACAATATTACCTTAAAGTTACTATCCCTTACATATTGCCCCCCAACAAGTGTAATGGGCACATTTCACTTAAAAATACCGCTAACTTGACACAAATAGTATTTACAATCTCTATGCTAGGTAGCCATTTTTATTAATACAACACCCGAAAAAATATTAGACCTTCATTAGACGTCATATAATTCCTTATTCACATTAAAATTCATGTACTTAACTCGCGAACAATAAAATGCACCAAACATTAAGATTTACACTTAGTATTCGTTGTCACTTAGTATTCGCGGTTCGTTGTCTCCCGGCAGAACAAAATCAATCTCTTCGCTACTAAAACTCCAATTTAATACTTCGAGAAATAAATAATATTACTTTAAAGTTACTATCCCTTACAATTGTCTTACCGTAATTATTGATCTTTGGACTTCACTCAACAAAATAAACATCATGTTGAATGTCTTAACATTAAAGAAATCAAGTGGGGCATAGCCGATTCTGTATGTGGTGGGTTATATTCTACATGTTGTGGGTTAAATATATATATTCTCCCGATAGTTAAGTATAACCTGCACTATATATGGACATGCAGGTCGCCACGTCCTAAATCAATGGGGCGGCATTTCCCTGCAGCAATTCTGCGGCCTGTGACGTCCCGAGCAGCGGCTGGAAAAACGTTATTTACGTCTGGAATAATGGCGTCTTTTTTGGCCGGGCGTCACGCAACGGCCATCACGGCCATGGCCGCCGTGACGGCCAAAACGGCCAAAATGGCCATAATGGCCAGAACGGCCAGAGGTCAGTGGCTAGGAGCAGTAAAGGTCAATGCCTGCACCAGCCAGCCAATACCTTGATTAAGTTGCCTTTTATACCTCTTATACCGCCTTATTTAATGCATTTCATGGCTCTTATTTTATACTTTTACACCTTTTCACTTTTATAAAATTTTTATGTATTACCATTCATTATTTTGAACATGAAATTAGAATTACATGTTGAAAATCTTTGCCTAAAAAGCTAAATAAATGAAATTCAAGTTTTAAGTGTGCCATCAACTTTTTTCTAATGACAAGTTTAATAAATGTTCTTTTTCCATTATTTTTTTTCTTCAGCAGATTCTGATGACATTTTTACGGTGCTAACATTGTGTCAGGTTACTTATATCATTAGTCTGCTTATATCGAAAGTTCACATGGAATTTAAAGGCAAAGAAAACGCCAAGAAAATTCACCATATCGATATTGAAAACGTTTCGGAGTCCAGCTCCATCATCAGTTCGACTAAACTAAAAATGAATAAAATCACTTTATAAGTCAAAATTCAAAGACAGACATAAAACCTAAACA